>NC_084819.1:20588459-20888459 GCF_963583255.1 Pyrus communis
TTGTTGACAACCCGAGCAGACGGTTGGTTAAAATCATGGGTTAAGTGTAACCCATGTTTTAATGCAAGATATCCCCATCTTCCATTTCCGAACTTGTTACTGTTAGTGAGGTAAATTTCGAGACTTGACATACTTAGGATGATGCTTTCTTTTTTATTGTTGTTGTATGATGTTATGTTGTTGTATCATGTTAGAGATATCTTGTGTGGTATGAGGGATGTCTAGCTGTAGACAAAGAGGAATCATTCTAATATCAATCTTGACCTGATTTTTTTAGTGTCTTTTGGCGGGCGATATAGAGCAAATGCTTGGGAATCCAATTTAGCCTCCCGACTTGTAGCTACTAGCATATGCAAGAACATAGCTCTATATTGCCCGCCAAAAGACACTAAAAAAATTGTGTCAAGATTAATATTTAAATGATCCCTCTTTGTCTGCAGCTGGACATCACCGTACAAGATATCCCTAACATGATACAACAATATAAGATACAACAACAACAACAAAGAAAGCCTTATCCTAAGTATGTTAATTCTCGAAATTTACCTCACAAACAGTAACAAGTTCGAAAATGGAAAATAGGGATATCTTGCATTAAAACATGGGTTACACTTAACCCATGATTTTAACCAACCGTCTACTCAAGTTGTCAACAAGAACACACGACCCTTTTCGTCCCTTACTTTGACATCAGCACTTAAAATATGATGACTTCTAAGTTCGCACGACTGTGCATACCATTCCATCAACTTGATCTCATCAACTTCATGCAAGGAAACGAGGTGACCGTCTAACATTCCACTAGTGACATGTGGAATGCGAGGTGTGTACATATAGTGTGTCAAGCAAAGCCCATCAACTGTACCAGTTGCCTCACGATTATTTCCACTATTCACACTAAATTTACCCCCTTGAAGTTTACCCACTGGAAGTTTACCCCTACAGCTACTATTTAAAAATTTGCTTGCATCCTGCATTAACAAGGACTTTCAAAAGAGAAAGAAACATTCATATTTTTCAAGTAATAGACTACATTACTAAACTACCGTGAAAAAAGTGTAGTTATCATCTCCTTCCTCAGCAAGAAATGAAACAGTAGGAGTGATAAGTTCTAGAACAATTATGAACAAAACAAAAAGAGCTTGCAAAAGCACAAAATCCATGTATCTACAACCCAGGCCAAGTTTTAATTCAACTAAAAGAAGTTACCAAATTATATTCTGTTTATTCCCCAAAAGCTTATCGTTCAAACACGTGAAAGTTATTCTACTACCATTTCCAAAACAATAATGCCAACTACAAACACCATTTGGAAATAATTGAACTCAACACTTCCGAAGGTTAGTGCGAGAACACATAACAATGCAACCGAAAACAATTATCAGTACAAGCAACAATACCACAAGCCCATAAACAACCCTACACCAATTCATGTACTAACATAACACAACAATCCCTCCTCCTAGTACTAATAATGGTATGTACTCTTATCTGTCAGTCCAACTTGTGCAAAGCAATTAAAAATTTTGAAACCGAAAAACTTACGGAAACCAACCAATCCACAATGGCAGCAACAACAACAAAGCATGATTAGAAACAAAACATGAATGAATTCAGAGACATACAAGCACTCTTAATCTTCCCCTACCCATTTCTCTCAAATTTAACACCCCAAAAACTCCTGTTGCCTCTCAATTTCCCATAAAAGAAATTTTGGCAAAAGCCAAATCAATCAGTCACTAAGCAATAGCCATGTTGCTTAAAAGAATTAATGAATGTATGTGCACTCCGGAATACCAAAAATACCAAAGAGAACTCAATTATGAGACATGAGACAAATAAAAACAAATGAATACAATTTGGTAACAAAACCCGCTTCTAATCATGGTGTAGGTCTACTTTCTAGCTTTGTCAATAATCCTATGCAACACCGACATGGAGCTAAGCTCACAAGACTCAATTTTTTTTAGTTAAAAAGCCCTTGTCTTAAAGTGATGGCATCATCCACTACCACATTTGGTAAATAAGGCTGATGGACATCTCAGCTATAAAAGTTCCCCTTATCTCATCCCTTTCTTGCAACTCACAAAATCCTTTCTTTGAGTGTGGTGAGCGAGCATCTAGGTTGTTATTCAAAACTACTGAGTGAGTATGCATGGTAAGGAAGAAAATGTGCAATTAAAAATTTTGAAACAGAAAAACTAACGGAAACCAACCAATTCCACAATGGCACCAAGAAAAAGAAGCAAGATCAGAAACACACACATCAACAAGGACTTTCAGAAGAAAAGAAATGCTCATATTTTTCAAGTAATAGACTACATTCTTAAACCACCGTGAAAAAAGTGTCTAGTTATCATCGTCGTCCTCAATAAGAAATGAAACAGTAAGAGTGATAAGTTCTAGAATTATTATAAACAAAACAATAAGAGCTTGGAAACCACAAAATTCATGTATCTACTTAGAGAAATTTAACAACTCATGCCAAGTTTTAATTCAAGTAAAAGAAGTTACCAAATTATATTTTGTTTATTTCCCCAAAAGCTTATCTTTCAAACACGTGAAAGTTATTGCACTACCATTTCAAAAACAATAATGCCAACTATAACCACAATTTGGAAATAATTGAACTCAACACTTCCGAAAGGTTAGTGCGAGAACACAGAATAATGCAACCGAAAACAATTATAAATACAAGCAACAATCCCACAGGCCCATAATCATCCCTACACACACACGCCCATAATCAACCCTACACTGATTCATGTACTAACCTAACCCAACCCAACAATCCCTCCTCCAAGTACTGATAATGGTATGTACTGATCTGTCGGTCCAGCTTGTGTAAAGCAATTAAAAATTTTGAAACAGAAAAACTTATAGAAAACAAGCCAATCCACAATGGCAGCAACAACAAAAAAGCATGATCAGAAATAAATCATGCATGAATTCAGAGACATCAAGCACTCTCAATCTTCCCCTACCCATTTCTCTCAAATTTAGTATGGAGAGCTAGAAAGAAAATGTTAAACTAGTAACAAAAACCTGGACTCGAAAAAATTACTATTGGAATATAATACAAATTGCAAAGACCCAAGTAACATAGTAAACCATGAAGCAAGCGTCCTTCGTGCTGAAATCAGAAATTGACCTCAAATATAAAGAAAACAAACCAGAAATTTGTGAGTAATAATTAATTCACTAAAGAGCATCCCAATTCATCAAATGACAGCAAACAAATAAATTAATTCAGAAAAATTAAAAATACTCATACCTTTCTAGTTTGAATCCAATCAACTTTGGTTGTCGATTTGATGAGAGACTAGGAGCAAGCGAAAGAAAAAGATACACTAAGGACTCGGCGGTACGCCCAATCGGTTCAGGCAGATGGAATCGGGGAAATTAAATAGAACAGTGCAGGAAATGTAAGAGGAAGGGAAGAGAATTGAGATTTAAAAGGAAAGAAGGTTCATTTCATTCATCAGATCCCCTTTAACAGAGCACAGCCACATTTACTTATATTCAGCTGGAAGGGAAAACCCTAGCTAGAAGAATAAAACGCAGCCATCGTGTGTCGTCCTAATAGCCTGGGCCTTGAGCAACAAAGCAAGTTGAGAACTAACAAGTATGGGCTGAAAGAGAGCAAATAGGCCCAACAATATGGTTCTTAACACTCGGAGTTCCGAGGTCCTCCTCTGCAAGCAGAGTGTCTTAAAAACATAGTAATATCAAAGTAGCCCTTAGTCTAGGAGCATAAAACTAGAAGCCCCTCTAAAAGAAGGAGTATTGTGTAGGAACGGAGTTTTGTTACTTAGCTTTCACTTGTCACGCTGAAGCGGTCCAAGATTGGATCGTCGTCCATCCATAGCCTCTCTACGTAACAACACACACATACAGAGTTAATGAATGGAGTAAAAGAAAAGGGTACAAAGGAGGGAAAATAAAAAAAATAAAAAACAAGTGTATATGAAATAGTTAATACTAGAAATTTGTACTCGCGCGGTCCTGCGGGATTTAAAATTATATGAGATATTTTATAGCTTCAATTTTCATAAATAATGTTGAGAGAGAACAGAGAACTACGAATGGCAATGCAATTTATATGTATTATCATGAACGGATACCAAGAGAAAAATCTATTCCTTCAAAGTGCAAAGAAGAAGATAATTGTTCATTCAAAAAGTTGGACTAATGATAACTGCATAACTTACAAATGCAGTATTGAGAGTATACCAGTCAAACAAAGCTTGCTACATGCTAAATAAAGTTGAATGTAAAGCTTGGATACCAGACTTGTTCCTAGCTTGAGGAGTTTCCAGGGAAGGAAAATTTGACCTTTTGTTGTAATAAATTCCAGAGTGTCTTGGATAGTTGTGAATACAACTGCAAAACGTAACAAAGACAATTAGGCAATGATTAAAAAAAAATCAAAATTGAGTTTGGGAGCGTGGAGAGAGAAAGAGAGAGAGAGGTGGTAATTTGACTTGTGAAATTCTCAAATCAAACATTTAAATGAAGTTTAATCAAAATTTAGAACAAAATGTTAATTAGAAATGTGTTAAAATGGAAGTAAAAAAGATTGAAACTTGCCTAATGTGATGTGTACAATTTTACCATCTGTTTGTGAAAAATATACTGCTGTGACATGCCATATGTTGATCTTGCCTTCTTGGAAGTGATATTAGTCGTCGATTTCCAAGTAGCTAAAATCTGTACAATATTTTAAATTATGAGACAAATTATTATGTCAAAGTTGTGCGATAAAAAATAATTTATATTTCTATATTGACGCAAGTTATGATTTTAATTTGCATATACCTTGGTGGAGTTATTCTGTGTATGAGTTTCTTACATTCATCATCCATGTTATGTGAAAAGCTGATTCCAAGTTCTGCAAGAAGTCACAAAGAAATGAAATATAAAATTGGACCAAAAGGAAATTTGAAAAAACAGAAGGAAGAAAATATTATTTCAGTCATTTTCCAATCTTTGAATTGGAATGACACAGAACATATGACTAAAACTTTTAACTTTCTAGTTAAAGTCTTTAACTATTTTATAAATTTTTATCAGCCAATACTGGAAAATGAATGTAAGTAATGCTGAAGGAGGCAGACAATAAAAGTCGATATAACATGTAAAACCCAAAACGTTAAAAACATAACATACCTTTTTCAAAGACAAAAAATGTTGCAAAGGGAAAAAATGTGGTCTGCAGAAAATCTGAAAATGAGAAAAATCGAATTTGATAAAACTGTATTTGAAGAGAACTATTAAATATGCAGTGAAATCAAAATTAATACAGTTTTTGCAAAACAAACTCCATGAGTGATTTATTCAACCAACCCGAGTTTATTTGACCATAATGTATGTCATCTTTGATTAATATCATCTGCGAGAAAACATTTTGTTTTCTACACATCAGTAACCACTCATCTCTAGAGGCAGTATCTTTCTCTAGCTCCGCGAAATCCATGCATTGCCTTTTTATGTTTTGGATTTCGCTTGGCTTGGATGAGAGGTTTTAGATCTGTTGAGGTGGAGGTGGATTCTACTACTGTTGTGACTCTTCTTAATCAGCAGGATAATTTTCTCCATCCTCTCCACATCCTGATCTGTGGCTGCCAAGCTTACTTGAAGATGGACTGGCAACTCTCCTCTGCTTCTTCAAAGCTCAAAACTTTCACACTCAATGGATCAAATAAGCCTTGTTTTTAATACCCTTTTGGAGTTTGATCTTTAAGTCTGTTAAATTTTTTATTTATTTTTTGTCTGATTTGAATTTGTGGGTTTTGTCTCCCAATATCAAAAGCTTATAGTTTTATATATGTCAGTAATAATCCACAATATCTCAATTTTTTTCCAAGCAAAAATAAATATCTCAACAAATCAGTGCTTCATTTGGTATTCTTCTTTCCAGTTCCATATCAAAATCTATTTACATCCCTATGTTCTATAAAGAACAATTGATATGAAAAAATTATCTTATTTACATCCATGTAGTATAATACACAGTAAAAAATTATCTGATTCGTTGCCAAATATTTGATTTTTCGCTACGGTTTGTTATTTTAGCGAATTTGGTTGTTGATAATTCGTATTTTTTATCGTTCATTTGTGTTCTATTGGGGTTGTATTTTGCTAGAATTTCATAGAATTTGATTTGGCTGCGTAACTGATTGGCTTAAAATTTTGTGAGATTAAATATTTCTTGAATTTGATCATTAGATTTCCCTTTTTTTTTTCTTTTTTTTTTGTTTTTTGCAAATATCTTGTTTTCTAGGTCCCACCTTTTAACATTGTTGTTCAGTACTTCACTCTTCTTTGCAGCAAAGAAATGTTTTTCTTGTACCCTGCATAGGATTTTTAGAAATGGATCAAAACTAACATGAGACATAGAACTTCTGTGTTTCACTTACTTATTGATTGGGTTACAATCTCAGCATGAGAAACTCACTCCATGATCTGAAAAACATGGAAGAATTATATAGCTACAGTAGACAAACTAACCTACGATTTTAGAAATACAAAGTAGGATAAATTTGCTACATGGAGATCCCACAACAGAACCAACTTACAAATATTCTAAACTCTCATCCAAAATTCAAACCGTCTGCAATTCTATACAAAAATATAAAGTTGTATGACAATTACTACAATTTGAAGCAAAATTTAACCTATGCAATAGTTGAATTTAATAACTCAACAATATTAATATTCTCAAGAGAAAAAAAAAACACAAAAAAATAAAACCCCATATAAAAAAATCCAAGACTTTGTACAGAACATAGGCTTACCTTTCTTCAAGAACTGCAATTGAAATTGCAGCAGTTGCGTTTGTTGGCTGGTGGGAGTCATTTCGCTGTGCAAGAGTTGCTGAAAATTTACCAAAATCTTAGTAAGATAAAGAACAAAAATAGTAATCACAAACTCAAATTTAAAGCATAGTTTTGTAGCTCCTAATTTTTTTCTAAATAATGCAAACACTCTTCCCTATCTCAGATGGCTATAACTCATGAATCCAAATCTCATTGAATCAAGCCTATTCTCTTAAACCAAAGATGAAATTGTTTCATGATCTGCAACTAATATGATTTACAACTAAAAAATAAAATTAATCAACTCGAAATCAAATATAAATCCAATTCAATTTAAACCTACCAAGCATAACAGAACAAATCATAGATAGACAATCAATCAAACAGAACTGAATGAGATTTAGCTCCTTCAAAAATTTCACATTAAACCCAATTATAAAGCACAAAATCCTACCCAAAAATGAAAACAGAGATAAAACAAAGCAAAAATCGAACAAAAAGGGATGGGTACCTCTGTTTTTGACTCGAGATCTCTGCGCGCTTTGAATTTCTGCACACAAAATATATTACTTTATGTAACACTTGATAAAATTTGGAAGGTCCTTATATAATAAGATTCATGTTTGCTTATGATTTTTTTTTTAAATTCCCAAGCAAGAGGATTAGTAATGGTAAAGCTAAAGTTTGGGGATTCATGTGTGATTTGGCTTTTGATGTTCAAATGACGGAGAATGAATTTGTCAATGTAAGTTGGCAAATATTTGATCGAGTAAAAACTATGTTTAGCCACAAAATACTATCATGTAGTCAGATGGAAGCATTAAGGATTAATTTTCATTAATAGTATTCGATCTATTTGCAGACATTTTGTATGATAATCCTTTTTTCGTGGTTAGTCAGATCAATTAGGGATATATTTAACTAAAATGGTAACACATTTTAACTAAAATGATAATACAATTCAATATCCTTTTCTTTGAATTGGAGATTAAGTAGAAAATATTACCCACAAATCATCCACATATTCATAATTATGCATGAAAAGTAGAAATTCGAAAAGCAAAAACTAAATCACTTACATGGCAGGTCTTCAGCAAGAATAGCATTGCTGCAACCAAAATTGATACCAATAAGCCGTATGAATCTTATTGATTATGAGTACCAATTCTCTAGATTGAGCACTGCGGGGTAAGATCTGCACTTGTGGGTAAAATCAAATTAGGTTCTATTTAATCACAGGTGCACCAGAAAATTATAAAAAATTTCATACCTTTAAGTTTCAACGTTTTTACTCTGGAATCCAAGAAAAACCCATATCAGATTCTAAGTGGGTTTATCACAAATAATAATTTAATCAGAAATTAACACTGAAAATAAATCAAAAACACAAAAAAAATTGAACTTTTCGTACCTCTAAGTTTCTGGGTTTTTACTGTGAATCATATTGAGAACTAAGGGCGCAAATTGCTGGAGGAGAAGACGAAGAGGGAGGAAGCACGGGTTTGTTTTGGCGATGAATGGGAAAGCACGTCAACTTCCAAAAAAAAAAAAAAAGAAAAAAAAAAAGGGAAATCTAATGATCAAATTCAAGAAATATTTAATCTCACAAAATTTTAAGCCAATCAGTTACGCAGCCAAATGAAATTCTAGCAAAATACAATCCCAATAGAACACAAATGAACGATAAAAAATACGAAATATCAACAACCAAATTCGGTAAAATAACAAACCACAGCGAAAAATCAAATATTTGGCTCCTGGGTAGTTGAGAAGAAGTGAGATTTAATTACCTGTTGAAGGCTAGAGAAATTGGTTGCACGATTAGGCGGCAAGGAGATCGCAAAGCAGAGACCAAAAAGATGAGGAAGCAGAGATCGAAGGGATCACGAAGGAGAGATGGAAAGGAACAGGAAGCAGAGATGGAAGAGATCGCAAGGCGGAGTGTAGGACGCATGATCGAAACCGCCAACCCGTTGCAGAGCAGCTGAGAATTCTGTGTTTCGAGTGTTTTCGGCAGAAGTCGAGAGATTTCTACTGGAAACCATGCGGAAACCATGGCCAAAACCGTCATTTTACTGTGGAAAACACGAAAAAAGCAAGACTTGAAGAGCAGCTGAGGGGCAAAAACGGAAGAACACTGGCGAAGGAACAGTAAAAAGGACACAGAGGGAATTAAACAGAAAGTTAGGCGTTTAGTATATACTAGATAGTTTTGCCCGCGCGTTGCTGCGGGATCACAAATTGTGTGAAAATTTTGTTTCAAAGATATAAAAAGATTGTATGACAGAAAATGCTGAATAAATCTTTATATACGAAAGATTTGATTGATACAATCTATATACAAAAGATGATGTGCATGTGAAAAAGATTAATCTTTACTTACATTCCTGCATTCTTACATTTTTCGAACTCACCTACTTTAACTCCTCCACACTCAATAGGCACGAACTTTCATCTTTCTTGTTGGATTAAAAGCTGGCAAATCGGAGAGCTGAAACCATTTTCATTCAATTACAAAGTTGTAGAATCAAAATATCAATTTTATCAATTTACGAAATCACAAATATGCAGATTAAATTGCATGTAAAGAAATGTGTAAATAGAAAAGTATCAAATTGCAAAAGAAATGTTAACACAACACCACTACAATAATAAGAAATCTCAAATAATAACATCTACCACATATGATTTTTTAAAATGGATACCGGTAATAGATAACTTATAGCTTTCACTTGCTTACTGTTGTTAATGAGATACAAAATACAGCCAACAAAAGAAAACATAACAAATACCAAAAGAAAGATTAAGCTCCCAATCAAGTATTTAAATGAAAGAGATGTAAAGGTAGTCAAATAACTGAAAAACATCAATGTTTCAAATAATAACCATCACAAAATTATTCCACTCAAAGTCCCCTAAATAACACATCATGGGCATCCTGCCACGATTATCTGAGAATATATCATTGGTTACTGTTGAAAATATACTGCATTATCTTGAATTCAAAGTACAAACAATGAAGAATGCACATGAAGAACACACAATTTCTTTGCAAAACAATTTTATAATGTTATAATGTTGAATTGGAAATTCAGAATGAACTTCATTAGTTCAATATGAAAAATTCAAGAATTTAATTACACTGAAAAATGAAAATCACGAAGCAACGAAGAAGCAAGCAAACTACAGAATTCAAAGAACCAAACATGCCAGAACTGAAACATTAAAAATAGCATTTACCTATTTCAAAGATAAAAAATCTCAGATATCAGTATATCAGCACTCCCTGCAAAACACCAAAATCAGAAAATTAGAAAAATCTAATTTGATATCATTGTATCTTAAGAAACCACCAAATTTCCAATCAAAGAAAAAGTAATAAAAACCCCTGCACAAAATAATCAGAAGATAAAAGCTGAAATTTGTAAAGCATTTGTGCAAAGCACTTATTAGAGGAACTTACATATGGATGAAAGTGTTGGTCTCTTGTATCATGTTAGAGCAGCATTAGCTGGAATTTACAAATATAATACATTCTGAGCATTCGAATGATTCACTTTGCACAAAACTTAATCATCCAACTGTGCAGAAAAATAAAAAATGCACAATGACAAATTTGAATCTATAGTACTACAAATTTGAATCTATGCACAATGACAAATTTGACCAGTTTTTATTGGTGTCATTACCCCCAATCTTGTACCATATACCAAGATACTGAAAACATACTGTTTCACATTTAATTACACTGTTTCACATTCAACTGTGCACACATAAAATTGGTATCAAATTTATTTCAGTAATGGCTCAATGGTGTAAGGATTCTTTATCGCTTGTTTTGACTTAGACAAATTTTTTCATCATTGCGCCTGTATTTTTTTCTAATACCATCACGTAAAATAAATGCAAACCAAGAATATCTAGAACAATATAAATAAGGAATTTCAAAACATTATAGCAGAAAATCAATTACATGCAACTTTTCTTTAAACACTCTTTAAATGTAGAAAACAAAACTAACCTTTTTTGTAGTAGCGATGATAAGGAATTAAAAACCAAAACAACATCTGCTAAAAAATACAAAAAAGAAAAATCAAAATGAAAAAAAAAAAAATCAATCTTCAAAACCATATGCAAAATAGCGGATTTGTGTCATCATCATTATCCTCACCATTATCATTATCATTACCCACTTGCAATTCCTTGATGTCTGGTTTCAAATTACTCTTAATTCTCATCCAAGTTAATGGGTTTTGAATCGCCACCAACTTCTACAATTCCCAAATCACAAAATTCTAGTAAAGGGTATGCCAAAAACACAAATTCAAAATTCAATTTCTTTTTGTACAGGACAATAGAAAGATTGAGACTTTTTTTACTTCTACAGTTCTACACACTTTCGAGCTCTAAATTTTCTCGGAAACAAACAGAAAGTCAAAGAAGTTGTACCTGGTCCAAGAGAAGAGCAGTGCTAGAAGAGATCTCTGGTGAGAAACTTAATAAGATGGACCAAACCATTGAACAAAGAAACCCAGTAAGACTAAAAGAATGATAATCAACCATAACAATTATAGTTAACAATAAATGTAAAAACCCAGAACCATTAACCTTCCTTAAAAATATGAACTATTGTCCTTATTACTATGTATTTAACCAGATCGCAAACAATCTCATTAGATCTCATGATATCATGAGGGGGCATAAACACATGCAATTATCAAGAAGTTAATTCTCCAATTTCTAATCACAAATTCCAAACATAAACAACGGAGTGCAAGGGATAAGAACATATTGGACTGATGAACGAAATAGCTAATGTGATGAAAATGCTCAAACCTTACTAACAACGCTGCAACTCCTGAAAAATCATAGACTCACAAAATCTGGTTTTACCAGGCAAACCGTGGACAACCCATTGCAATTTACTGCAAAACAAAATTGTTAGTATATCCAAAACACGATTAAAACCCACAAATCCATCACCAAAACAAATAATTTCCCTAACAAAATTAATCATATTAATAATTTTTTCAACCTGATATATAGATACACAACGACATGTATAAACATATCAGAGATATAGAGAGAGAAAGAGAGAGGTAGAGGTAGAGGTAGAGAGAGACCTGATGGTGTTGATGAACATTGGAGAGTGAGAAAAGCAGAGGACAACTGGAGGTTGCTAAAAGAGATTAAGTACAGTGAAAAATTAAATATTTGACTTCTGGGTACTTGAGAAGAAGTGAGATTTAGTTACCTATGTAAGGAGAGATTGGGAAATACTCTGAAACCCTTGCATCAGCAATCGCAAAATCAGGAAGAAAAAAAACCTTGGAAACCAATTTTATGACCTTCCACATAGCGCCGACAAATCTAGGTTTACAGGGATGCAAAACTCATCTGAAAAAAGAGAACCCAAACAAAATCTCAAATAAAAAAAAAAATTTAAAAAGAAAAAAGAAAAGGAAAACCACGATCACAAAACCCCATATTTGAACAAAAGAAAACCCCAGATGTAAGATCCGAAGAACTCACCAAGAAATGCTATCCTTTATGGGTAAAATTTTTCTTCGAATCAAATCGAAAGCGTTTATTGGTTGGGTGGTTTTTCAGCAAAACGGAGAAAGTGAAAGAGAGAAAATCCCTTAAACCACGAAAATCAGCAACCCTTTCCGCGAAAGAAAGCACGGTTATCACAGGAACAGAGGATTGGAAGAAAGAACATCCAAAACGAAAAGAGCAAAAGCCGAAATCAAGAAAAGCAACGAAGGAACAAAACCCTAACTCAAGATGACTCTCGAAGTCGAGAGAATAAAATGAGCGCCTCGTGGAAAACAGGTACACAAACGGAAAGAAAACAGAGAAGCGAGGGCAGTTCCGTCCGGACACTGGTCATCCACAGTACCCAACCCCTACGGGTTTTAGTATATATGATATAATTTAATATGGAGAAATGTAAAAAGTGGTATCTAAGAAATGAATTTTTCTACCTAGCTAGGGTTTGTTGGGGAGTGTAAGGTACAAATTTTTGAATTTGAATTTCATCCGAATTTAAGTTGTGGGAATCCTAGGATCCTCACATTCCTAACCGTTTATTTTGAATTTTTTTATTTAAAATTAAACATAAATAGTACATAACAAAAACTGACCGCTATGACTAAGATGTGAGGATCCTAAGGTTTGGATATCTAACCCACAGCTTCCATGACACGACAAAAATGTGAGGCTCTCTGCCTTCTATGTTCATCATCTTCATCATCTTCCATTGCAAAAGTCTCATCTCCACCTTCCACGAGATTGAGCAATTCTTCATGTTGTGCCAACAATTTTTTTTGTTACTCATACAATCTCCTCGAAGAAGACATTGTAAGAACTCAAGATTTAAAAACGATGAATAATGATTATGAGCTACAAAAGAAGGATTGAGTTTGGTGTATGAATGATGATGGATGTAAGGTTTATATGGACAAAAAAAGAAAGGATGAGGTTCTGGACAATATCACATGGCACTACATGATTGGTTGAAAATCTATCGAAACCTTGACTAAATTATTGTAAACAGATAGTGACACATGATGCGTTGGGATTGATTGAAAATCTTATCGAAATCTATCCACAATAATAATTTCGAATAATGACACGTGGCATGACAAGATTGGTTACAAATCCTATCCAAAATTAAAACTAATTTTTTTTTTATTTTATAAAAAATAATAATATTTTAAATGGGTTGAGTGCCAGCATATTTTTTAGACTTTGTGCCAGCACATTTTTTAGGAGTGAATATGCATTTGGCCAATTACTGTTCATTGTGGTTAATCACTATTCATTTGAGTGAATTAAATGGGCTTGGTGCCAACGCATTTTTAGGAATGAAGTTGCTCAAATGTATGTCTATTATTAAGCATACGAAAAACTTAATACTTATTTAGCACTAACAAAATTCGAAAAGATTACTTTTCAAGACAATTTTTTTCAAATTCATTAAAATTTCATATGCGAATTCTTGAATATCTACTGTGGTACAATATTCATGTCATATTTTCTCAAATTTTGGCATGGCAGCAATAAAATTCTAGCAGCATCGCTGCTACCAATATGATTTATATACACCTAAAAATGAAGAATAACAAACAAATAAAAAATTGCAATAATAATAATATGAACTGTGAGCGAATGTTTACCCCAATAACAAGGGTGGATGTGCTTGTTTTTCCTTTTCTTCTTTTCTCCATAATCATCATCAGCAATCGATGCATCCACCTATCAAACCAATACAATGCAATACAATACAATTCAATATAAAGATGCAAAAGGAGAAAATAAAATAAAAAACATAAAGAAAATAATAATAATATTGTACCTAGCCCCCAGAATTGTAGAATTTTCTTGACTTTGGTGGATGAATATTGGGCAAAATTCACATCTTTTGAGAAAATTGAAGATTGAAAACCACAACCAAAAGTAGATCTGAAGAAATCAGAATTTGTTGCAGAGGACATGGTAAATCTGGGAGTTGTTGGGAGACCAGAGGTGTGATTTGATTTGTGATAAATTTGCTAACGATGACAGGATCAGAAAGTCTGACTGCTTCCGAGTGGATTGGATTTGACTGGTTTGCTATAACAAGGAAAGGAAAGTACAAGGCGTCTCTCTCCTCTCCTAGGAGGAGGAGGCGGAGGAGGAGGAGGCGGCGGTGGTACTCTCAAGTATTGTCTACTTTTGCTTTTCAAGTTTTAATTAGGGTCTGCAAACGGGCAGAACCCGTGATACCTGTTTTCAAAGCTAAACACAAAAAGGGAAAGGAGGAGCCTCGGGATTCTATGGATTTTATGATCGTAACCATTCATTATACATTGTATAATTAGAAATTATTTTTAAATTTAAAATTAATCATACGATACACGATCACGATTACGAAATTCGTAGGATTCTCAGGAAAAATATCCAACGATAATCCTTTTCCAAACAAAAAAAGAAAAATAAAGGAAACAGTGTCTGTGTCACAGTTATATCCTGTGATATTTTATAAAACAAATAAAATAGTTAAGTAATTGATAATTTAGTGTGTTTACTAGTTCGTTTGTAAGTACTTTTAAAATGATTGAAAGTGTTTAGGTGAAATTAATTTTAGGTTTAAAAAACACTTCAAATATTTTTTCAAATAAGCTTCAGATATGCATCTACTCTCCTTCAAACTCACAGTTATATTCAACTCAAGTAGTACAGTAATAATTGTGTAATTGGCTCAATACAAGTTGTGTATGACTCTATAGTATACATGTTGCGTTGTAAGAAAAATTAAGCTACGGTTATAACTCTATTCGTTTGATTTGAAAGTTTTCTTCTTCTTCGTGTATCCTAAATGATGTTGAAGACTCAAACACTCAACTCTAGCTCGAGGAAAAAACAAAAAAAAGAACATAATTTCGGGCGCCGCAAAGTTTACAATGATATATTTTACACTAAAGAAACGGGCAGTTTGGCTAAGCGATATAATGGGCAACCTGATTTGATATCGAATTCGTCATATACGAGATTTGAACCTAAAACCTCTCGCTTACAAGTGTAGAGAAATACCACCAGACCGTAGTACTGAGTGGATGGGCACTGTAGAGTTTGCCGTAAGAAAAATGAGTTATGCAAGAAATTGCGATCCTTTTCGAGCTCTATTTTCCAGTGGTTACAAATATAATTTTGAGAGAGTAAAAGAAAAGGAATTGTTACTGACAGTCCAAGTTTTTTGTTCATGTTAGATGCAAAGGTGGTCCTTTTGGAAAGCCAGCCAGCAAGGGAGGAATATCCGAGTTCCAACTGAACTGAATATGCACTTGCGGGTGGAAATTGTGAAGCAATTCTGATCAGATTATGGAGCATTTTTCCTTGATTGTTTTTCTCATTTTAATGTAATTAACTAACTAGTCCAAATCATACATGTTGTGTTCAATCCAATGCAATACTAGGTAGTAACCTGCAGTTGTTTCAATGCAATACTGGGTAGTAATCTGCAGTTGTTTAGCTTTAACTTCTTTAATTGCTCTCTTATATTCTTTCTTTTCCGTCAACATCATGACTTGGGGACTCGGAAACCGAAGTTCTGTCAAAACAGCCGGCAGCGCAGTCAGAGACAGATAGATGATAAAAACAGGAAGAGAGAGAGAAAGAGCGAGCGAGAGGGGTACTTACTTGAGCCTGGGCCTACAGCCAAGGCCGAGAGTGCACCGGAGGCGGAGACCCTGGCTAGGAGTGAGGCCAAGGAGGAGGCGGATGCGTTGGAGGAAGGAATGGCAAATGCTGCTGCTGTGGTTGTTGGCATTGAATTTTGTTGGGGGGGGGCGCTAGGGTTTGGACCGTACGGTGATGATGAAGAAGACGACATGGGATTTGGATTCGGGTGTTATAGCGATTGCCAATCCCAATCCTGATCATCGACTCTCGTATCAAAACCTCACAATTCTTCCTCGCCATCTCCACCTCTCTTTCTCTACTCTCTCTGTCTCTCTCGTCGTTGGTCTCTGCTACGAATGTAACATGCCTAGTATGGAGATTGTAAGATGCCACATCGTCCGGGGAGGTGAGGTGAGGTGAGGTGATGTGCCTTATATGTACATGTCCACCTCCTTATAGTAAGACGCGTTTTAGGTGAAAGCCCAAGAATAAATCTGTGAGGTCATGGCCCAAAGCGGACAATATCTTACTATACGGACTAAGATGTGACAATTTGGTATCAGAGCCACTCTCCAGCCGGAAGTGTGCTCTCTGGCGGGAACTGAGATGTGACAATTTGGTATCAAAACCACTCTCCGTCCAAAAGTGTGCCGACAACCCTAAGGGGGGTGGATTATATATATGTCCACCTCCCTATTGTAAGACGAGTTTTGAGTGGAAGCCCAAGAACAAATCTGTGAGGATGTAGTCCAAAGCGGACAATGTCTTACTATACGGATTGAGATGTGACCGAGATGGTCGGAAATAGGTCTGCACAAGCACTATGACATTTTCAATAAACTGTTGGGCATATATATACTAGCCTCTCTGCACGCACTAACGTGCGTGCGAGAGGCATTTTTGCATCACGGGCGCTACGCGCCCCTAAATGTGTATTGTGTTAGTTTTGTTCCATTGTGGTTGTCAATGTATATGCTTTAGAAAGTATGATACCAAGTTTGGAGGTGAGGTATGAAATCTAGAAGATGACTGCACCTAATTGGAAGCAATAAATTGAAGTTGTTGACGTGGATACTCTCTCACACGCAGCAATGCCTATTACGGTGTTCTCAAGCACGTGCGAAAGACACTTTTTAAATCACGGCACGCTACATGCAACTTACACATTTTAGATGTATTTATATGCGAGGATTGGTTCAAAGTATAGAAACATAAAATAAAGGCGATTATCATCTCTAATAATATAGGCGGAATCTAAAGTATTTTGTCTAGAATATGTAAAAAATAAAAAAGTAATAAATAACAGAGAAGATCCTTATAACTTAGTTGCAACTAAAAGTTAAATAAAAAGTATAAAAACAATCCGAGAAATTTAATTGACCTTGATGCACATGACACCAAAAAATATCATGAACTCATATCATTCCGTCCTGTTGAAAATTTAATGTGTTTGGTTAAAATCAAATATTAGCATTATTTGTAATTGAAGTGCATTAAAAGTTGAAAAAGGGAATTAAACATTAAAAGAAAGAATGTAACCTTATGTTGAATTCGAGGGAAGCAAAATATCTTTGTACACAACATTTCTTGTGAAAACTCCTTCGTTACCGTGTAACTCTCCTTTCTTTACCAATACTTTTGTTGTAGACGCTGAAACTCCTCTTGATAAAGCCACGTACAATTGTCCATGACTGAATACGTGATCTGGTAGATAAATACCCACATTTGGTATTGTCTGCCCTTGTGATTTATTTATAGTTAGTGCAAAACTCAATTTCATTGGAAACTGTTTTCTCATCATTTCGAATGGGAGTCCTGCACTTTCTGTGGTCTTTAAAGAAATTCTTGGTAAAAACACTCTAGTTCCAGCAAATTGTCCAGATAAGATTTCGGCATCAATTAGATTATTGTAAGCTCCATGGCAAGCCAGTCTTGTACCATTGAACAACCCCATCTTCGGATCGATATTTCTCAAAAGCATTATCGGGGCACCTTTTTTCAAAGTTAACTGATGAGGGGGCATTCCACCAGGTGAGATTGAATTCAAGAATTCTTGTTGATACAAATTTCTCACATCGTCCTCAACTGAATCGAAAGAGTATAAGATATGTTCAATCCTCGGAAATTTATCGATGATCATTTTATTGATTTTGTCAGCATCCTCATTTTTTGGTGTTATAATTGCTTTTTCCACCAAGTATCTTGCATCACATACATGACATTCCAAATCGGGGAAAACTTCATTAACCAATTGGACAATGGATTCTTCACCATTCCATGGAATAACCATAGATGATGGTAATTGCATCATGTCGTCTATCATAGTTTCTTGTTCCCCATTACCAACATGAAGTAAGAAATCTGAAAAGTCTTGATCATTGATGGATCTCATGTTATGCCTAAGACAAATGATTTTCACGTGTTCCCAAAATGAAGCATTAATCATACTTGTTTGCATCAATTCAGATCTTGTACCTTTTGGAACAACTAGAAGAACTTGTCGAAAATCTCCTCCAAAGATTATGACCTTTCCTCCATATGGTAGGTCAACGCCCATTATATCTTTGAACGTTCGATCAAGAGCCTCAAATGCAAACCTGTGTGCCATTGGTGCTTCATCCCAAACAACAGCTGATGTTTTTCTTATCAATTCTGCCAAATCTGACTGGATACTAATAGAACATGTGGAAGATGCATCTGGACTGAGGGGAATTTTAAATCTAGAGTGTGTTGTCCTTCCACCTGGCAATATGGTTGCTGCAATTCCAGATGTTGTTGTTGCCAATATAATATGACCCTTACTCCTTAAGGTTGCTAACAAAGCACGATATCAGTATGTCTTTCCTGTCCCTCCGGGACCATCCACAAAAAATATGGCATTGTCTCGTTGTTCAATAGCAGACACAATCGAGTTATACGCTGCCATTTGGTCTTCATTTAGATTTTGTACCGCATTGAGGTCTGCTTCAGAGATGTCAAGTGAAACTTCATCTTGTATTCTCCTTGGAATTGTGTTGTCTCTAACACAATCTTGTGTTATTTGTGGTAAATCGTAATCAGATACAGACTTACTATGTTGCACTAATAGTCCGTTCAAGTCTTGCAAAAGCTTGTTCAAGATAGAAGTATTATTTGTGGTACTTGAAACAGAATAATCTTCCACCATAAATGAATGAAATTCATCCCATAATCTTCTTACTCCATGTGGCTCACAATAAACTAAGATGGTAACAAACAACCTTCGCAAAGCTGACGGCATGTGAATGTTAGTGGCTTCACAGAGACACTGTCTGATGCTATCATCATCTTCTAGCAAACCTCGTTGTTCCACTGCCTTCTTAAATGTTGGTTGTACAATGTCATTGACTGTTCTTAAATTCTCAAATGATGTTGGTCCTCTAACATGATTAAGAAGAATGCGTAAGTAGAATTTTTCACCCTCATTCGGCTAGACTGCATATATCCGGCCAATAACTTTATGGTTATTCATCCTCTCACTCCAGAGTTTATCTCTTTGACTCCATTTGAACCGTTCAGGGAATTCCCGGTATAAGTATTGTCGGGCTTCCGGGCAAGTGGTATTCTTGGTAAAAAACTCTGTCAGCATAGTCATCGAGTTAGTGTCATCTGCCAAAATATCTGCTACTCTTTGGTGAGGGTAAAAAAGAATAGTTTGTCCTTCAGGAAGATGAATTTGTAATCGTTCCACCGATGGATAAAGTCGATTAGTTACAAATTTGAATATTCTCCATAAAGCTTCAGGTGCACAAACCCATCTTGCATCAACAAACTGCTTTATTTCATCTTGAATAGGTTCATGATGGACTTCAAAAGCTACTCGGTCGGGACCTTTGTAAACATATTTGTACAGATACTTAACACTCTTAATGCTGCAACAAATCTCAACATTAATATGACAATCATATCTGAGGAGTAGCCATGAGTTATACGGAATGACCCACCGATTATCCACCATTATACATGCATTATGATCTAATGGGATTGGATCATGATTGTCTCTTCTACGATAGACTGGATAAGAATCATTTCCTTGAACTGTAGTTGGTGCAAATGGCTTAGGATAATTTCGTTTACAGCTACCACGTTTCATACAGGGTGACCGTGAATTGTGTATTCCACATGGACCATGTATCATATGCCTTAAGACGGCACCATACAATTCAGGCTCTTCATTTGGATTTGGTATTTCAGCCCGTACCACCTGATCATAATCATCTGGACTATTAAGCTTATCATTTTCTTCTAACATGAGAAGCATGTGAACATGGGGGAGACCGCGCTTTTGAAACTCAATGACATATACATATGCAAGAACTTTGCCTAAAACACCTTTTTTTATAACATCATTCTTCAACTCTTCAAATTTTGCACGAAAAACCCTTGTAAGCAAATCTGGTCGATCTTGTGGTGTTTGGCCAGGTAGTAGCTCATCACTTATTTCTTCCTAAGTTGGATTACATGTCATTGTTAGGAAAATATCTGGTCTTCCATATTTTTGAACCAAAGTCATTGCATCTTGATACCTTTGATACATGTCTCGGGGACTACCAACAAAAGATGATGGTAATATAGTCCTACGACGACCGACGTCTCCTGTATTTGTTTTGTTATAGGTCGTTAATAAGTCTAAATATGTTTGTTTTGTTTCAACCCTTTAATAAGTCTCATTTAATATGACAGAACATGAACTTAAAGAATATATGTTTTATTATAAACTGATTAGCTTCATACCTGCATTATTTTGTCCTGCAATTAATGAGTCTTGCAGTCCTCGATAAAATTCAGATCGAATTGTGTGTTGATTATTACGCATCCATCTAAGCTTTTGTGATTCGATCTTGATGTAATTATCAACTACATATTGTTGCAATAGGCGGCCACCACGAAGTAGAAGCGATTCGTCGTGTTGACGGATCTAAAATGATAAAATTCATTGTTCAACACAATATAAGTTTTAAAAATTAATATTGTATTCATAGAGATGAAGGTCTTAGGTTACCTGAAGAAGATACGAATAATAGTCACAACATGTCACTTTTCTGCTGTTGTTATTTCGAGTATTCACATCCCATCCATATGTTCCATAAGGTAACAACAATGGATATTGTAAAGGGTCATAGTAGCCGACACAGTCTTTGATACTCTTAAGTTGACCATCTGTAGTTTGCACAACAATATCTCGACCTCTAATGTTTTCTGATCCTTCACCACCTACTATGATTGCAGCAACCTGAGATGCAGACGGTAAACAATATTGTCGTTGATTCGCGGGCTGCTCTTTGATAATCAATCTACAACTTTGCAAATCTTGACGTTGCACAAGGTGGTGAAATGTTTGCACAAATGGATTATATTGATTCAAGATTTGTTGGATTTTTTCAACCACATCTCTGTTTAGTGCTTCACTTTCTCTCATTCGATTGTCTATTTCATGAGCTATGTCATATATATACATTTGTAGGAATCTCGGTCTACTATCTCTAATAGGCAAAAGACTTCCAATCTTATGATATATGGAACCTTGAGCACGAAATGTGTAAATACCACGTCTTCCTGTTGCTAGGTTTTCGTAAACATGAACTCCCATTGAAGTGAAGGCAAAAATGTGGTTGTAAGCTCGTATATTCTGCCTAAAATGTCTTCCCTCGGCAGATTGGTTGCAAAAAAGCTCAGTCATTTCAGGAGGGGACGGTGCCAATGGTAGAGCAAGCTTTCCACGTAAGCAACACATTTCAGATGTTTCATGAGAGAACAAACGGGCATGACAATCTGGACATGTGGTTGGATTTGGCATGTGAAATCTTGGGATTTCCATGTTTTCATTAAAGTTTCTAGCACAATTATGAATTGGCCTTCTTCCCATAGTATGATGTCGATGTGGTACGTTCTCGTTAGGCTGGATCTCATTTTCATTAATGAGATTAAAAGCATCTGCTTAAAAAGGAAACATTAAAGGTGTTTCATGATTTAGAGAGCATAGTTGAAATTGTAGGTATTAATATTTAAAAAATGATACCTTCATTGATGATGGGCAGATAACAATGACTCATTGGAGTATTCGAATTGAACGATTGCGCTGTTGTATTTTCTGTTATAATCAAATGAAATGGAAGTAAGGTAATAAGTAGTGTTTACAGTAATGATGATATTGATGTTTATCTTTTTCAAAGTTGTACTATGGTAGTTTGTGTGATTACCATTATTAGTAAAACTTTGTATTAGTCCATCCCTAGGCAAGCGTGTCCTATTCGATCGGGCAATTTGCCTTATATGAGTTAAGCGCATTGTTCTTGGAACTTGATTGATGCTGCCTTCTCCAAACGGCACTATGTTTAGTCGTTCAACATGATTGCTACTGCCTTCATCGAATTGCACTATGTTAGGGTGTTGAACTTGATCGGCCTCACCACCAAATAACATTATGTTTGAGCGTTGAATTTGTTGAACACGATAATTGGATCGTCCCCGTGCTAAATATTCGTGTCTTTGGCTTGAACTCATTGAATTCCGCCTCATACGTTGTTGATCCCGCCATTGCTCTCGTTGGCTTTGTGTCTGATCAGTAACATATGCATTTCGTTGCTCTAAACCAAGAAACGTAATGGTGCACGAAAAATATTAGTAAGCATAGAATATTATTTAAGTACCTACATACGTATTTTTTTTCCTTTTGTTTTTGTAATTGAATCATTGGTATACATTACGTTTTTTTTTCTTTTCGTTTGATTGAGACTGCCTAGGTCGCATAATAAGTGGCAGAGGAAGAAGAAAACAAAGAAAAAGTGAATGTTTTGTATTTTGAGTTATTTTCTCTTTAAAGTCTGTAGCTTTTAGTGATCAGAAAAGCAAAAACTGTGGATTGTTTTGGATGCCAGACCTTGGATGAATAGTAATGTTTATTTTAATTGATCACAGAAAAGAAAAACACATTTTTTTTGGATGAGAGTGGTTTTCTTCTTGCCGTTTTCGGATGAAAATGAATGCAACGCCAATATCTCTGAATCTAGGGTTTACTAAAATTTAGTGAATTTCATGCACTGAATCATTGATTTATGATTTCATTTCTCTGATTTGGGTTGTGCTTTTTGCTTCCTTTGATTTTGCATATGTGTAATTATGTGCTGCATGTTTTTTTTTAACTTCACAATTTTTTCCATTTAGTATCGATGTACTATATCTTTATGTGATGTTATTTTTATATTTTTCTCTTGACTATTATACTTGAACTGTTATTCCAAGTTTACATAATATTCCTTTCCTTCTTTGTTTATTTTTATTTTTATTTTTTTATTTATTTTTCTTGTTTGGAGTACTTGTTAAAACGTTGGTCACTATGGTAAATATATACAATCCAAAATATTGAAATTATTATAGACATAACAGAATTATTAAATGGATGTTTGCATTGATAGTACAAAAAGGCAATGACAACTTAGAATCACTGATTTGTTCAATCTTAATATATTTGTCTTAATAATTTGTACAAAAATGTTAATACAACGTACGAATTGAATAGAGACAAAAAAAATAAAAAATCATAGTTACCCGCAGATGTCGATCCTATGTTTTCTTGGTTTACTTCCGTTTGATTTTGGACTATATTGATTGAGTTCAAGCGGGTTTGATAATTGGCACGTCGTCGTATTGAAATTCGAGCCCGCTGTGATGAATTCATAGATTGTCGTCTTTGTCTTTGTTGATTGCTCCTATGATTTTGCCCTTGTTGATTACTCCTACGATACCTTTGGTCTGACTGTTGAAAATTGTGAATATTTGTTTGTCCAAAGTCAACTTCTTCATTGCCAACCTACATTGAGAAATTGCTAAACAGAATGAATTTTATTTTATTTTTGAAAAATAAGAAAAAATATATCATCTGTACAAAAGAGGAATAATGCAGATAAGGTAACAACCTCTGACATATCGCTTCTATCAATTCCCTCCATACTTGATATGTTGGAGTCCTCCAAAAATCTTAAAACTGAAATTTCAATTTGATGATTCTTAATAAAGGTAAATGAACAAAATTTACGTACAAAATATGGGCAAAATAGATTAAAATAAAAAATGCATAAGTAACTTAAAAACTGCACATAAACAGAAAACTTTAGCTGTGGCTGTTAGGTATTCCTCCCATTTGCAGATCCAATTGAGCTAATTTTCCGGAGCTTACCCTATGTGAATCATAGGCACCCAAGGGAAAGCAAATATTTGAGAGGCGCAAGCATATTTGCAGAGCACTTAGATTCCTTTCTATCAAACCCATTCTTCAGAAATCATTTAAAAAAAGGGAGGTTGGTAAATTTCAGTTCTTACATATCAAATCCCTTTTCATAACACACCAATCTCTGGAAATGGTAGAAATTTAAAAAATGCATAAGTAACTGCACATAAAAATAAAACTTTACCTGCTGCTGTTAGGTATTCCTCCCATTTGCAGATCCGATTGAGCTAATTTTCCTGAGCTTCAACCACGGACCCAATCATGAATCCCTAAATTTACCCAATCTTAACAACATGAAGCATTTGGTACAAATATTTAACCGAGCAGTAAACTTCAAAAGCAAAAAGAGTTACGAAAACAAATAGAAAACATAACGGTTAAACATACAACAAAACATGGAAGAGAAGCAAAAGAGAATAAGACCATTTTAAGTCAATATGTATGTTGTAAGTCTTTGCTTCTTAGTATCCTCTTAGCTACTGTGAACTCTGTTTCTGCAAAGTAATTTAGTAATCAAACTTTCAGCAATACAACTAAAGTTTAAAATTTAAAACAATTAAGTAATGTAATCATTAAACGAAACCTAACACTAATACTCTAAAAGTTTCGTGATATAGGCCCTAAATCAAAGAAAAAACGTTCTAAATTTATTAAAATGGCTAGCACACCTTAAAAACAAATAAAACCTAACCATTTGTTTTATACTGCTGCTTCAAAAAAAACTACAATTCTTGTCTTCGGTAAGCCTCACATATTCATCATCGGGGTGTTTTATTTTATTTTTTTGGGACATTTCAGCACCTAAATGCAATGACATTACCAAAGTCTATAACTGTAGAAATTAAGAAATAGCATAATTAACATTCTACAATACAATCGAATGTAATACTCGGATAAACAAAAGAGAGACCAACGTCCCTCCACCAACTACCCATTACAAAATATGCATAAAAAAATAGATGATGATCAAAGATCGAAGCAACAAATGAGAAAATTTTCGAGTAGTGCAACCATGTAAATGAAGAAGGAAAAAGATAAAAGTACCGAAAATGCAGACTAAATGAACAAAATTGATGTACAGAATATGGGCAAAAGAGATAAAAATAAAGAATGCATAAGTAACTTAAAAACTGCACATAAAAAGAAAACTTCACCTGCTGCTGTTAGGTATTCCTCCCATTTGCAGATCCAATTGAGGTAATTTTCCGGAGCTTACCCTATGTGAATCACCGGCACCCAAGAGAAAGCAAACAATGAGCAGGAAAATAAACTTATTGGCAGAAAGAACATAAAAATGAAAATCTCTAATCCGTCTATACATCTGATGACTTACCGATGCGCATATAAACGTTCATCGATCTGAAAATCTCTAATCCGTCTATACATCCGATGACTTACCGATGCGCGTATAAACGTTCATCGATCTGGAAAAAGTAGCCTTGCCAAAACTGAAAGAATTTCAAAGCAGTTCTTTCTACCTGAAAGAATTTCAAACGCCCAAGATCAGATTTTACATTTCACAATAAAATAAGAACCCAAAAATTATCAAATTATAGAAAACCAAACCGAATTTAAAGAAAATGCGCGGGAGAGATTTTACAATAAAATAAAAACCCAAAAATTATCAAATTATAGAAAACCAAACCGAATTTAAAGAAAATGCGCGGGAGAGAGACTTACCGATTTGTGTACATTCTTAGCATGCAAATGGGTGAGAACTGAAACCTGTAGAGAAATAGTAGTGAAAGAAGGAAAGAATATGGAGTGGTAGGCTGCAGTTAGAAAACAGAATGAATAGAGTTGTACGTGGAATTGTGTGAGGAAGAAGTTTGATCAGAAAATGGGGGAATAGAAGATAGACGTGTGAGTTTGAAAATTGTATGGAAACTGCTATGCAGTTTGAAAATTAAACGTGCTAATCCTGAGGAATTTTATCCCCACGTTGGTTGTTCTCTCTCCTAAAATGGAGGAGTTATCTGTTTCTTTTTTTTTTTTTTTCTGTTAATAAAACAAATTTTATATTTTTGTATTCTGACAAAAATGTCCATGAGTTTTTTAATGTATTATATTGTGTCGGTTTTTGTTTTTTTTTGTTTGAGGGTTATTTTAGTCTAGAAATTTTTGGTGAAGCCTTGAGACATCAAAGTTGATTGCTGGCTTTCTAATATTAAAGATTAAAGATTCAGAGTTGGTACACAGTATGTATACTATATATAGGGTTCGAAAAAACATGTACTGAACCAATTGCACAAATTAACCTTTCTTCTACAAACAATACGATTGCCATGCAGGCCACCTGCTTTGCTTGAAATACTCCACTCCAGGAAAGGAAAAAAATATTATTTAGTAGCAACTGATTTAAATAGAATTGAATTGAAATGAGTTTGAAGGATGGTATATAGATGCATGTATATTCAGTTGGAAGATGTTAATTATTTATAATATTCGATTAGCCTATAACCAAAATTCCATATAATATCTTCACCATCACAAATTAATCCTAAAACAAAAATAAAAAGCCATACAAGGATCTGACCTCACGCAGTAGTTGAAATTTTGGGTTTGGTTGTGGATTTGTTTTTGGTTTAAGAATTGGATTTTGCTTTCAATTTTTCCATGGCGTCGTGAGACAGAAGAGAGAGATTGCAGAAGTAGGGTTTTTAGCATTATGAAGTAGAGAGATTGCAGAATTAGGGTTTTAGCGTTAGGATGGTGTGAGAGTAAATTGTAGAATTAAGGTTTTCGCTTGAGAGAAAATTGTGAAAACCATCCACATTTTCAAAATAACCCTAAAATTGCGACAAAACAAAAAAAAGGAAGGTTTCGAATGTATTGACTTCTTTTAGCTGTAAAATCAGTTTTCTTTACAAATAAAAAAAGAAAACAAAAAGGCAATTTATTTACTTTCCTATTAAATTGAAGTCGGCCCTCTCCCTTTTTATACATCACCATTGACAATAACGCTAAAACCCTAATTTGTGAAAATCTCTCGTTTTCTGTCCCCTCTCCTAACTCTCTGATCTGCAATCTTTTCTCTGCGGAAAGCCATGGCCAAAAACGAAGCAAAACTAGAACCAAACCGAAATCCAGTCTCACCTCCACAACGCTAAGGGCACGCTTAGTAATCCGTAATCAAATTGAGAGGAATTGGATTGAGGAGGAATTGAATTGAGGTGAAATCAGAATTAGATTCATGTTGAAGTTGTTTACTAAAACTGTCTGAAATCGGAGTATGAATGATGTTGAGTCCATATAAGTTGTTTACTAATTCACTTCAATCGGAATTAAAACTAGGTTGATTACTAAATTTCCCTTACATAAATAAATTATTTTCATACTAATTAATTAAATTAAATTTCTTAGTTAAATTTATATAATAAAATTATTCTATATAAAAATATATAAATAGGTCCAGCTGCACATTTCCCACGTCTCCATCTTTCCCACGCCTTCATCTTGAAGGTCAAGCTGCAATGCGCACAACCCACCCCTGTCTTTCCTTGCCCTGTCTCCATCTTCCACCCCTTTACGCCTCCATAGCCACCGCCCCACCCCAACTATCTTCAGCTTCCCCCTCTTATTTTTCCATCTACTTATCATCTCCCTCCATCTCTCTCCAACCACACAATCATTGGAATATACCCCCCAACCACCATAGCAATGGATCCACGACCACTGCAGCTTCAATTCCAGGTGTTAGTCGTTCAATTGGTAGATGCGGCATCGAAGGAGTTTCAAATCCGTTCTTCGCCAACGACAACTCATTCCACCAACTCAGTCTTCAAAGCCCATCCTGGCACAAAATCATCCAAAACCGTGATTGAGCTGGTGAACATGCAAGGGAGTCGGCATACTGGGCAATGAAAGTCATAGATACGAAGGGGTAGGTAAAAGATACGGGGGTAGTTTGGGTATAAAAGTTGGATTCCTGGAAGAGCCTTCCTCCCGGAATCCAATTACCACCTCCATCTAGGGGATCCAATTCCGGGAGATTTAGGGATCCAATTCCTGATTTTTAAGTGTACCTAATCTAGAACCGTGATTGAGTTGGTGAACATGCAAGGGGGTCGGCAGACTGGGCAAACAGAGTCACAGATATGAAGGGGGAAGTAGAAGATACAGTTTGGGTATAAAAGTTGGATTCTTGGAAGAGCATTCTCCATGGAATCCAAATACCACCTCCATATAGGGGATCTAATTTCAGGAGATTTAGGGATCCAATTCCTGATTTTAAGTGGACCCCATCTTGTTTTGATTCCGAAAATGTTAGTAAACGACTTGAATGTCTGGGAAAGAATGCAATTCCATTAGCCCTATTCATGCAATCTCTCTTTCTCTCTTCTAATGACGCAAAGGCAAAAGTCAAAGCCAAATCCAAGTACAAATCCGGAACCAAACCCAAATCCAAGTATAGTGTGAGATCCGGATCCGTGGATAATGAAATTAGGGTTCCACCATAAAACCAATTGGTCATATGGAAAGTAGCCCAAGACCATATAAGCCCATAGCAAGACATGTCCCTCACCGATGTAGGACAAACTTTTCCTCACATCATCAAATCTCAACAGTGGAGAAACCCCGACAGGGAGTCCTCCATATCTAGAGACATAATGGTATGGCTTTTGATTTTTGTTTTAGGGTTTGTGTTGGGAAGATTACCTTGAATCCTTTTTATTTGATTAATTGAGTAATATAAATAATTATCAATATCTCCCGAATGAACATATATGCATGCATCTACTCTCCTTAGGTCACAATTCATTTCAATTCAATTGCTAATTAATAATTGTGTAATTGGCTCAATACATGTTGTTTGTAACTCTACAGTATACGTGTTGTGTTGCAAGAAAAATTAGGTTATGGTTTTTACTCTATACGTGTGATTTGGAAGTTTTCTTCTTCTTCTTCTTCGTGTATTTAACAATGGCAGTACTAACAAATAGAAAACCAAAAATGTTTACTAAAGGACGCTGGAGACTCAAAGGCTCAACTCCAACTCGAGGAAAAAACAGAACAAGAAAAGCATAATTTCCGGCACTGTAGAGTTTGCCGTAAGGAATATGAGCACTTTAGTTCCGCCTGCCCATACTCGAATAGTGTCCCACCGGGCACGATTGTTGGCGATGGTTATGGTGTAGTTTGTGGTCTTTTTGATCGTCGACTCTACAAAAACCCCAACCGTTGTGCCCATCCTGGTGGTTCCTCCAAAGGACGTCTTATTGTGGCATATTGTAACTATTGTAGGGATAAAGGTCTCCACTGGTTGGAAAAGTGCCCGGAACGTCCCAAGGACAAACCATATAAACCTCTATTCATCTCATCCTCTAAGCCGAAGCTGCTGAAGAAAATATATTGAACGATTAAGATGAAGTGTGTCAAGACCTGTCTTTTAGTAATGGGGTTTAATAATAAATGAAACACAATACACAAATGCATTTGCAGGTTTTCATTACCTTTTTAAATTGTTTGAGTTTTCCTCCCTGCGACTCATAACGTTCAATCGCTAGGTGTATTTTTTTCTTTTCAGAATTCTTAAGCTCATTACTCTGGAAAGATAAAATAAGAGTTTCCAAAACATTAAGGTGTATTTAATCGGGAATTTGAAAAACTTTAACGGAATTATAAATTCATGGATTTTTATAGAGTTTAATTGATTTATAAAGATTCCATATAAATTTTTTATTCAATTTCCTCGAAATCTCATGGGGAGAGCTGAGATTTGTGGATACTTAAAATACATTAAGAAATCTCTTCAATTCCCTCTAATTCCTCAATTTTTTCAAATTCTTTAAAATCAATTTCTAATTCAATAAACTTCTTTAAAATCATAATTGAATACCCGGATTTATAAGAATTTTAATAAGGGAGCTTTAATAAAAAGGGCTTGGATTAAGTTTACTTTAACCAAAAATCACCATATACTATTATTTAACCAAAAGAGCTTTATATTTCATGATAAGGACAAAACTATTATATATCAGGCCCTATAAACCTTGAATACACATGGGCTGAATTAAAAGTTCAAAACGAAATATTTTTTTTTCCAGCTCTCACCCATAACTGTTTTTCCAGCTCTCACCCCTAACGGAACCCCACTCCGTCAGCCGCTCCCGTTAGAAATAGACTTTCCTTTTTTTACAAGTATGCTACTTCCTCATTAAAAAAAAATTTGAAAAAAAAAAACCCCAATAATTTATACGATCACAAATCCCATCTTGAATTTTGTTCGTTCTTGCTTCGTTAATTTTAAATCGGAGGGGAAAATGTTAGGACCTGTTTGGTTGCTCAGAAAATATCACTGAGATTCTGTTTTCTATTTAGAGTTTGAAACTTGCATAGCTAATTTCAATGGAGGAAGCTCGGAATTTGAGGAGCACTCATTTTTTGCGTTTTATTATGATGAGTTGAGCTCCGAAAGACTGAAAATCCCATAAAGATTCATGAGAAATATGGAAGGTAGAATAACTGGGTTAGTTTTGTTGTTCGACCCTAGCGGCAGTGCGTGGAGTATTGAATTGATTCAACAGAATGGTGGTTTGTTTTTGCATCATGGGTGGCCGACATTTGTGATAGACCATTACGTAGAATGCTGGGACTTCTTGATTTTAGATACGACGGTGATTTGCGTTTCATCGTGCTAATCTCTTATAAAAGTTTGCGTGAGAAAGAAGCTGCATTTCGTTTTGGATATAGCCAAGCCTCTAGCAACTTTGAAAAGTATGTGTATATGAAACGAAAAAGGGGAAGGGAGGAGGCCCCATCATCTGGCAATAAGCTGGTTGATGGTGCGACGAAGAAGATGAGAAATGGCTTGTCTCAATTCCAGTCAGAATGCATCGATGAGGGTTGAGAAGAAGCAACTTGTTCCAAGGAAGAAAATCCACATGAAAACCCTGGGTTGGATGTTGTACTATGAAAAGCCTGGTTTGGATGTTTTTCTATATATATAAAGCAAAGTTTCAAAGAAACGAGACCATAATAAAAGATCTCGTTGAGCAGCACCCACCATTAACATTCCTTCCTGCGCCACAATGCTGGCAAACACTAGTAGTACTAGTGCATTGTTATAGTACTTGTGAGCCATTTATCCAAGTTTCCTTGAACGTGCTTGTTAGTTGTTACTTGTTCGATGCTATATATATATATATATATATAGCATCAGCATAGCACACATGACTAAGATGACTTGTCGTGAGGGTGGTGGGTTAGGATTAGCTAATTTGGTAATCCAACTTCTGGTTGCCTAATTGACTAATAGTCTAATAATTAAAGTCATTGTTGTAAGTGCGTTCATTGTTACTTATTAGGATGAGTTATTTTGGTTCTGTTAAAAAATAGTCAGTCAATTTAATAAATGGTGTAGTACCTGTGTCAGTTTAATAAATAGTGTAGTACATGTATCAGTTTCATAAATAGTCAATTAGTTTAATAAATAGTGTAGTACCCATATCAATCTCATAGATAATCAGTAAGTTTAATAAAAATAGTGAGTGCCCGTATCAGTTTCTTAAATAGTGTAGTACATGTGTCAGTTGATAAATAATCAGTCAGTTTAAGAAATAGTGTATTATCCGTATCAATTTCATAAATAGTCAGTCAATTTAATAAAAATAGTGAGTGCCCGTGTCAGTTTCATAATGTAGTACATATGTCAGTTTCATAAATAGTTAGTCAATTTAAGAAATAGTGTAGTACATGTATCAGTTTCATAAATAATTAGTCAATTTAATAAATAGTGTAGTACCCGTATCAATTTCATAAATAATCAATCAATTTAATAAATAGTGTAGTACCCGTGTCAGTTTCATAAATAGTGAGCTTAATAAATAATGTAGTACATGTGACAGTTTCATAAATAGTCAATCAGTTTAAGAAATAGTGTAGTACATATATCAGTTTCATAAATAGTTAGTCAGTTTAACAAATAGTGTAGTACCCGTATCAATTTCATAAATAGTCAGTCAATTTAATAAATAGTGTAGTACCCGTGTCAGTTTCATAAATAGTGAGCTTAATAAATAGTGTATTAGATGTGTCAGTTTCATAAATAGTCAGTCAGTTTAATAAATAGTGTAGTACCTATGAAAATTTCATAAATAGTCAATCAATTTAATATCACTATTTTTTAAACTAGACATTGACAATTTCTGAAAATTAAAAACCTTGATCATACAATATTCACTCCTGCATATACAAATTCAAGATCAAATGTGTATGAACCTTGAGTATTGATTTCTTTCGCATAAGGACAACAAAATCAATATCCCTTAGGGAAAAGTGCAAAGAAAATGCCTGCCCTTTACACTAGCGCAGAGTTCCATTGCCTCTAGCTTGGCAGCAATTCGTGCCACGCAACCATCCACAACAAATATGGTTGAGATATACCAACGGGGTATTTTCAATCAGCTGCAGGAATCAAGAGGACAATGAGAGTGCATCATAGGCCAAATCAAAATATAAAACAAAATAAAAATTGAATGCTTAAGTTTGATGAAGAAAAATGGTACTTCGGTGACATCGTTCTTGATTGCAAATTTGACTTGCATATTTATCTTCTCTTGCAGCAAGCTGTGAAAACAGATTCAAATGTTCAATTCTACTGCAGACCAACCAATCTTTACATTTAAAAAATAATTCATTTATTAATTTAAACAATAAAAGTTCTACAAATCAAAAGCAACCAGAAAACTCCAAACACTTAATCATTTCATCTTCTAAAAAAATCACTTGAAAAGGATATGAGTAAAATATTGCAAAAGCCCAGAAATACTCAACATAATCACACCTAGAAGACCCCAAATATGCAGAAAATAAATAGAGAGAAACAAATCCACACTTTTTCACAAATTCGAAACAAAATTTACAGTTACCTCTTGGAGTCCATCTTTAAGCTATCTCTGATGATCGTCAGAACTCGCTCGAACTTCTAGTTATCAGTGGAAGACTGGTCGGGAGCGTTCCGAACTTCTCGAACTCTTCCTGGCCTTGACTTCCTCATGGATCACAAGGGTGGGGTCATCTTTATCGTAGACAATCAGATCGAAATTATAAATTGAGAAAATAGCAGAGAGAAAATGCCATGAGATCTGTAGAAACTTGTAGAAACCGTACAAAAGTTTTTTTTATTTCATCTGAAGTGAAGCGGATGAAATAAACGGGAGAATGTGTTGCCATTAGGGTAAAATCGGAAACTCATTGTTTGGGCCAATTTTGATTGGGTTGATTTAATGTTTGGTTTATCCTAACCATTAAATAAAGTTAGTATGTGATTTTTTGTTAAGATTCAAAGTTATGAAGCCCTTTTCATTAGTTTTCATTTTTAATAAACTATCTTAAACTCCTGATGGAATACATTTTGAATCTCGAAGAATCACTGAAAAACCTGATTGAAAATACCTAAATTTATTAAAAGAATTAAAATCTTTCAAAATCCCGATTGAATACATCATTTAAGTTAGATGGGTAAATGGAATCCACATGTGATGAGATAAGCGTGAAGGTAGGAAAAATAAAAAGGCAAATTATTATGATAAAGAGAATCAACAATTCAAAGTATAACATTTGTACACAACTAAATACCAAAAAAATGTGCAAATGATATTTTACCACAGTGATAGAAAGGAGTTAAGTCCTTGCATGACAACGTGAGTTTAAACCTCGTCGGTGACTAATCTAAAATCTAATCTAATAAAATCTATTGTTTCACCCAAAAAAAAAAAAAAAAAAAAAAAAAAAAAAAACCAAAAAATGTACTACAGAAAATAAAGTGCGAAAAACACTTCCCGAAAATAAGAAGAAATTCAATCAATTATCTTTTCAACCAATTAACATGACGAAAACTGTGGTTTGACCCACTGATCATATTTGGACCGTTAGCAGCAGCAATAAGGTAGGCCAAAGCTTCCACTTACAGCTAGATCAAATCGAAAGAAACAACCCCAGAAAAATACCCCCCCATCCCACCTCAGCATTCAGGAAGTAGTTAGAATCCAGTGGAGTTCTTGATGTCCTCACCAAAGGTTTGTTGAAGTTTGAGACTTTTCCTGGTTTATTTTGTGGGTTGTGTTCTTTTTATTGACTAATTTGATGCACATTTTATTTTTCTGTTTTATTTTTCATATATTTTTGTGATTTTTTTATATGGGGAAGTCCCGGATGCATTGTGTGAGCAGAACGAGAACCCTTCATCTGCACTTGAGTGAGTTCATTTGTTTGAATAATTGCTCAAGAATTCAGATGTTATTATTACTTACATATTCTTCCACATCAAAAGTTAGATGTTAGCTTTTTCGGGTTTGCATTTTCGTTTTAAATCTCATTGTCATTGCACACATTTTTGCTCGTATTGTCAACCCTTACGATATTGTTTCTGACCAGTTTATAATACACCTAGAGTAAGTGTGAACCGTGTTAGGAATTTTGAGAGCTTTGAACATATGATCGTTGGTATGCAACTAAGCGGTCATTGTTCGCGGGGTTTAGTCGAAATACTACTTCATTTGTGTATCAATTCTTTTGGAAATGGTACTTTAAATTGTCAATATGCTCTTTGCTCAATTTACACGGGTTACTAAGGTATAAATCCGTTATTAACAAGTTCATAACGGGTGACCCGATTAGTATTGATCCAAAATCTGTTATTTTTGTGTTGTATTAACGGATCGTGTAAGAAATTATGAAATTATCAGATCTAGCGCCACATCACAGGTTAATGATTGTTTAAAGAGAAAGCTTAACAAATGTATGAAAGTGTCCCATAATTATCACTTTAGGTATCAAATTGGAACGAAAAAACTTGATGTATAAAATTTTGAAAACCAAAAAAACTTCACGGTAGTAAACTGAGAATTACAATACGCAACACAGCTTGGCATGATATATTTGCGTGATTTGTATGGACTTGGGTCCAATAAACTATTATTTTATTTCGTACTTTATGCATGGATTTAAGTTTGACTTGTGACTCTTCTTCAACGATTTGACTTTGAGAAGTGATTGGGCTTGTAATTGAAATTCGCCCAGGCTAAACCCTATTTTTAACAACCGCCGGTTTTAGGGATCAGCGAATCGAGATCGAGAGAGGCGAAAATGGCGAGGATGAATTTCGGGGGGGGTTTTGACGCGGCAGTTGGTCGGGGGAAATCGCAACAAGCACCAGCTCTGCGCACGTCTCCTTTCTAATTCTGTCCAAACTCTAAACTCCTCCAGACCATCAAAAACTTCCCCACCACAGACGGCAATTAATTGGAAATTAGCCGCCGCCCCTGCTGCCGCCACCTCCTCCGTCTACTACCCTTGTTCCCTCCTTAACTACCACCCAAACCCAAACCTCCATTTTGTGAGACACAAGCACTCGGTTCCACTTCCAGATGGAGATCGAGATCCGGCTCCTCGTCCTCCTCCCAACGTTTTCTTCTTGAATGTCGCACCCAAATATGACGATGCACTCAAACAAGTTGAAGGTGTGCATGCTATTATTTTACTAGTAATTTCTTTTTGAAAATGTTTTGTTTTAGGGTATAATTTTGTTTTCTGGTAATTTATTGGTACAGATGAAAGTCTTTCAGCGGTTTTCTACTTCACCGAACGTCGGGGATCGAGTTCTGGTAAGTTGTAATGATCGAATTCCCTTTCATTTTTTTTGTGCAATGAATTGAATTTAGGAAGTTTTAACGAAAAGTCCGGTACTGTTTACTTTAACGAAAAACTACATTTTTTTCATTCAAAAGTCAAACCTAGTGCTATTCAATTTACCCTTTATTTTGTCCTTATCATTAAAACTTAAAGTTTTTAAGTTATTTTTATTAATTTTCCTTTGAATTTACTGTAATCAATTAAGTAAACCTTAAACCCTAAACCCAATAATAATCGGTGTTTCTTCTTGTGCAGTCTCTTACTCGAGTGATGATCCAATCTTGAATTACATGTGTGTGTTTTACCCACACATTACAAAATTTAGGGTTTGCTTTTTCAAGGTACGGAATCTAGTTACGGGTCTAAGTTCAGTTCAATAGTTAGTTCCTGTATTTTTGAACATTTTAATAGTTATTCGAAACGCTCGCTAACTTAGCAATTCTCTGATTACTTCCTCGTTATGTGCTAATAGCTGAATAGTCTAGATCCCTAGTCCTTATTCTTTTCCTAGGAGCAACAAGCATGCTAAACTGTTATGGGTAAAAGATTACTTAATGATATAAATTATGATCCGTCGTGTAGCTGCACATAGAAGAATCATACGATAACTTCTTTTTATTATGCCTTTAAATTTGTGAACCTGACGTTCTATATTTTATCTATAGACTGCAGGTTGTTCCTCATTGTGCTGGGTGGGAGTTTACAAGACGGTAAATGATTTGATCCTTGTATTTTTTATACCGCACGTGTCTGTTCTTGAAACCTTGTGTGTGCGTGTGTGTGTTCCTTTGCTGATGTGTGCATTTTTCTGCAGCCAACGTTCCGTTTCTTTCTAAAAGGGGAAAAGGTTGATGAACTTGCCAAACCTTCTATCAACAGCTTGTTAAAGACTCTCGCAAATGTTTACAAGTAATCCTTCAATCTCTTGGTTTCTTTTTTCTTTTTTTGGTGGTCAATCTCTTGGTTACTTTTTGTTTGCTGATTTTGTGTATTTGTTAATGGAATCATATATGTTGAATATCCTCGATCGTCTGATGACTTGCTTAATGTGTGTAAATTAGTCCATCTGGGATGAAGAAAAGGAGAAGACAAGTTATAAAAGGTGGAGTGGATCCGTCACAACTTGTTGAGGTACTTCCGATTAGTTTTGTTGCATCGTCATATCCTAAAGCGATGGAGGCAGTTGAGTCTTTACCTGGGGTAGAACCCGGTGACAGGCTATGGTGGTTTGCAAAAGGGCTATTTTTATCTCAGGAGAAGAGAGAGACATTTTCCAAGCTGCAAGATGATGATGCCAAGCTTGAATGGCTGTGTAGTGAGATGGCTGAGGGGGAAGAAGGAGAGATGTTTTCTGATGAATGGCTGTATGCCAACATGCCTTAGGAATAATGTATTTATTTATATTAGGATTATGAATCTTGTTATGTGAGGTTGTTGACACTATGGTCCAGACCACTTAGTGTCCTGGTTTGGAATTTGGATAATTATGTAAGTAAATGTAACGCTCGACTTGTTTGTTTATTTACGTAATAGCACTCGATAATAGTCGTCATATTGCACTCGTGCATGCACGATTGAGTGTAACGCTCAACTTGTTTGCTTATTTACGTAATAGCACTCGATAATAGTCGTCATGTTACACTTGTGCATGCACTACTGAGTGCAAGACAGACGACAACTTTGGAGTGCTATATATTATCGGCTTCTGGAAAAGTTTTATGTTACTCTTGTACCGTTTCTGCTATATGAATGAACCCCAAACAGTTTTGACTGATTTTTCATTCCTTAGTAATATAATGCATCGATCAAGCATGTGGCAGTTTTCTTGAGATCCACTATGATGATGGAGCATTTAACATTGAACCCATAGCTTTCACTATACTAAGTATCAGTCATTTTACTATCTCCCCGAGTCATGTTCCACCATAATGATGGAAATAGTGGTCACTTACTATTGTTAGATAAAAGATCAAATGGTGGGTTCAATCTTAATCCAACGGTGAAAGATAAAAAGTACAACAGAAAAGTTAAACGAGCACCTACAGTTAGATCAAAGACCAAACGGTGGGTTCGATCTTAATCCAACGGCGGTATAAGATAAAGTACAACTTAAAAATAAGCACCTACCGTTAGATTAAAGACCAAACGGTGGGTGACACCCATTTTCTCTAAACCTCTAGGGTTTAGGAGAACAGTTCTGACAAATCACAGCTGGTAAACATATGATAAAATGGGCAAAAAATTGTTGCACTGGCAGATAATAACAATGCTAGTACCAGAAGGAAACCAAAGATAGGCTCAATATTATATAATCAAATAAGAGTCAACGTAGCACAAACATCTACTAGTACAACTTACTTGTCCAAATTTAAATAAACCCACCCATCCGAACCATATATATGATGTCAACAGCATATAATATAATTCATAAATTTAAGTGCATCCAACTTATTCCACCTCCATTTCTTCACGAAACCAACCAATCTTGAGCCCAGGATCTTTAATGTTTGAAAATACCACTCTCTTCTCAGGCTTAGCTGTAAATAGTCCTTTCGCAAAACACCACATACTGAAACCCCTTGGTGCTGTACATAAAGATTCAACATCCTTCATCACTTCACTAACTGAAGGTACGTCACTACTATCAACAGCTACCGCACCACCTTTCCATTGGAAGAACATCGAACCATCTCCCACTTTCCACCCTCCTGCAACTACTACGTCATTCTCATCTTTCTTAGCTTGTAGGACAAGTTGTTGAGTATCCGTTTTCCCCTTCCAGGATGACCTCGTCCGCTGAGGGGTTTCAACTGGCCTGATGTATCTTTATTGGAAAGTACACATATGTGGAAGGTCAATAATAGGGTTTAGTAACTAACTAACTAACTATATATATATATATATATATAGGAGAGACAGATATAAATCCAAAACAAGTGAGATACTGCGCGTGATCACATAGATGTAAACTTAAACTGAACCATCAAAAACCCCAAAGGCACCAAGTGAGATACTGCATTCACAAATATGCAAAAACAAACAAATGTAAAAAAATGAAGAAAAGAATTACCTGTAAAGTTTTTCACACATATCCATCACGGGATCAGCATAAGCACCAACAATCTCATCAACCTTAACCCCGTTTTGATAGAAAAGGAATGTTGGCTGCAGCAAAATGCACAGGTCATCAAATTAATTTGCAATTTTTAGATGAAAGCAAGGCTGAATTATTTACTCAGCTTAATCTAACGGCCTAATTAGCCAATACAAATATATATGTATAGCAAGTATAGCTATTCTAAACTTTCAATTAGCAGATGGTAAGAAAACACCACAAGTTTTTTAATCATAATAAAAACACAAAGGTTACATACATGAGCAATCAATGAACTAATTATGTTACGAACATGCAATGATAACAAAAGGGACAGAATCACTTACAAAAATGCAAACAGCCAAATCATATGCTATTGGGCGCAAGTCGCTCTATAAATAGAATAAACAATGTTAGGACAATAATTTAAAGGGCATAACAAGATATAATACCATAAGCCTTCTATATACCATACTGCATGACAAATGATAATTAGAGTATCGAAATAAAAGATTGATACTCCAGCAAATTTGCTTTATCAGGTGTGACAATATTTATGTATGTTTTACCAAGGCAATGTATAGAACAGGGTAAGCAAAAGAGATAAAGATGCACCTAGTTGCATTAAGCATTGTGATTTGTGATGCGATCACAAACTGCCCAGAAAAACACTCAGAAGAAACTTGATTTATGATAGAAAACTTATTTCTTCTTAGTATCAAGGACTGCTAAATTCTATTTACAACAGTTCTTCCTTATATATATTTGGAAAGTAAAAGGTAAAATCATAGAATTTTACAATCTTTGGTCTAATATTTATATGAACTCTAGTGGGTGAACTGTATACCTCCATGTCATATTAAATCAATGATTTTCACTTGTTATTCATTAATTTGTTTTTGAACTTATGCACTACTGATGTTATCATGCAATCCAAAATGAAGTTCCCTTTGTTCGCCAAGTTATCCATGAAACCAAAAGAGATTTGAATTTTGTTTTGGTACAGAGGAGCATTTTACATAGAATTTGTGAAATGAATTTAAATATTCTTAACATTATTTCTAATTCCTAGCTTCACATTATAATACGATCCTGTTGGGAAAGAAAAAAAAATTGCTTTCATAAAGAAATCATTATAAAAAAACCAAAGTAAAATACTTTAATTTCAAACAGTATAGCAACTGCCAGATGGCCAGGTAGTGAAAAACAAAAGTTAAATACTTGTCTAGTAATTTATTAAGATTTAAGATTCAAAAAACTAGAACCCACATGTTGTTTTCACCTTAATCTTAAGATGGGATACAAACAGTTTACAATATGAAAATATAGTTCCCAAATGATCCAATCAAGTTAGCAGATTAGGACACCATACCTCAACAGTAATCAGAACCTTATATAGTTTTACATGTGGGAAATGCTCCCTGATCTTTCGAACGATTGGAATTGAGTACGTGACGGCTGCAAAAGAATAGTACACCCAAATACAAGTTGCAGAGGAGCAGTTTACAAGAAATAACTTGACTGATAAAATTGTTTTGCATCACAACTTACTATTTGGACAAGCGGCTGCAGTAAAGTAGAAAACTGCTGGCAAACGTCCACCTACAAAATAAATAAGAAGCTGCATAGAATAACAAGAAAGGTTTTGAAAGTTTTTTGTCCATGTTAAATGCAAAGGCGGTCCTTTTGGAAAGCCAGCCAGCAAGGGAGGAATATCCGAGTTCCAACTGAATTGAATATGCACTTGTGGGTGGGAATTGGGAAGCAATTCTGATCAGATTATGGATCATTTTTTTCATGATTGTTTTTCCTCATTTTAATGTAATTAACTAACAAGTCCAAATCATACATGTTGTGTTCAATCCAATGCAATACTAGGTAGTAATCTGTAGTTGTTTACCTTTAACTTCTTTAATTGCTCTCTTATATTCCTTCTTTTCCGTCAACATGATCATGTCTTGGGGACTCGGAAATAGAAGTTCTGTAGAAACAGCCGGCAGCGCAGTCAGTGGCAGATAGATGATAAAAACAGGAAGAGAGAGAGAGAGAGAGAGAAAGAGCGAGCGGGAGGGGCTACTTACTTGAGCCTGGGCCTAAGGCCGAGGTCGGGAGTGCACCGGAGGCGGAGACCCTGGCTGGGAGCGAGGCCAAGGAGGAGGCGGATGCCTTGGAGGAAGGAATGGCAGATACTGCTGCTGCGGTGGTTGTTGGCATTGAATTTGGGGGGGCTAGGGTTTGGACCGTACGGTGATGATGAAGAAGACGACCTGGGATTGGGATTCGGGGGTTATAGCGATTGCCAATCCCAATCCCGATCATCGTCTCTCGTATCAAAACCCCACAATTCTTCCTCGCCATCTCCATCTCTCTCTCTCTCTCTCTCTCTCTCTCTCTCTCTCTCTCTCTCTCTCTCTCTCTCTCTCTCTCTCTCTCTCTCTCTCTCTCGTCGTCGGGCTCTGCTACGAATGTAACATGCCTAGTATGGAGATGGTCGATCGGGAATAGGTCTGCACAAGCACTATGACATTTTCAATAAACTGTTGCGCATATATATATATATATATATATATATATATATATATACTAGCCTCTCTGCACGCACTAACGTGCGTGCGAGAGGCATTTTTGCATCACGGGCGCTACGCGCCCCTAAAGGTGTATTGTGTTAGTTTTTTCCATTGTAATTGTCAAGATATACTTTAAATGTATTGTGCAAATAGGAACTTTTTTTATCATACACGTCCTAAAAAGTTATCATGTTTTTCCTTTTTACTTTGTGTAAAGTAATGATACCCCTTGACAATAACTTAATTGATTTACTCCCAATATCATATGTACCAGCCTTCTAGAAAACTCCCAATCAAGGTATCTTAGTATCACACACTCCATTATAAATGCTTACAATCACATAATTTCGTCACATAGCCAATAATATTACATTTTCGAAGTACGTGATTCAAAAAATCCAATGGTTAGATAAAGCTATTTCCTGCAAAAGATCGTAAGCACCTAATCAACTGCAGCTATATAATACCATGACTTCAATAATAAGGAAACATATAACATTGAGAGGTAATTTTAGACACAACTTCCCCCCATCTGTTCGGAATGCAACCAATTTAATGCCGACTCTGATTGCATAGTTCAGAAAGGTATGCCTCTAATGTATGATAAATTTTGCCAACTTGCTTCTCTTGATTTGGAAGGGTATGACTCCAATCGCTTTGTTTTCCAAAGCCATCTTAGCATCTGCATCACCAATTGTAGAACAAAAGCTAATCCAATTGCTAATCTTAGCATCTGCTTCACCAATTCACCATCATCTTTTGATTTTGAGTGCCTTTATCGGATAGAGGGCAAGTACACAGTTTTATATCTTCGATATACAATATCAGCATTGATTTCTTTTGTGAACTAAATACATGCATAATATGTGGTTGTTTTGAACTTTGTTATACGTCAAACCTATAATACAGGTGCTGGGACGTTGTCTAGAACAAAGATGGAGGTGGCGATATGATGGAAAAAAAGGTCCTCTTCCTTCCTTCTCTACCGAGCATACTACATAATCTTTCCAATTTTCACTAAAATTATCTCCACAACTCATTTGCAGGCTATAAGGAACTGGATTTAGAGAGAGCCTACCAAATAGAGATTTCTTTTACACTAAAACCTATTTCTCTCGATAATGCTACACTTTCGAATTTGAAAATTTTGTGACATAATCGCTTGAAGAAAACCTTGATTGATTGTTGATCTTGATTGAAAACTGTTGATTTCAGCAAAATATGGACAACATGTACATATGTAAACATAGCGCCTACGTGTGAAATCAAAGCCATGCTTGCCACCCATTTGCTTGCACTTGATGCTTTAGATTTTCATGGTTAATCTGCAAGCAATGATGATAAAATAAGAAGTCTAACTATAATGCACAATCCCAACTATAAAGATTGTAAGCAACTTAACCTAAATACCTTTAAGTTTGACAATTTTCTTATGGCAATACTTTTACTCCAGTTACTTGTAGAATACTGAAAGATAAATATATTTGTCAAGTTTGAGGTAACAAATTGTAACCATATTTACAAAATTAAATAATAAGAAATATTACCTTAATCTTGTACTTCAACCTTTGTACTTTGAGACGGGTGTGATGCTTGTAAAACTGACAAAAAATGCAATTTTATTTATATTTGAAAATTGAATACAATTTGAATTTATAGTATACTTTTGTATGAAAATAAGAGAAGACTTACCGTATTTAGAAAAGTTGTTTGGCCACTGTTAATCTTTTTTCTGCACCCATAAATTGTTTTATTTTATTTTATAATTTGAGATAATTAATTTGTAGAATGATATAGAGAATGCCATTAAAAATAAATAGGTAAGAAATGGTGTTGTACCTAATTTGTTGGACTTTATTCCAAATACGTATGATCTGAGGAGTTGTTGAAGGTTTTAATTCTTCCACAGCCTTTTTCATGCGCCACCTATATATTGAAGGTATATATAATGTTAGATTTCTTGTAACAAATTTGTATATAATTTAGGATACATACTGCTCATGCTTCTTCTTTTTCCACTCTTTGAGAATCAGTTGGCTTAGATCAGTAGTTTTTACTCCGACAGATATCTCCCAACCAGGTGTAAAAATAGAGACACGTCTGTTTGAGATCTTATCAATAGGTTCCTTCTTCATTTTTTGTGGCTTCGACAGTCACAGGAATCTTGCTCAGGGCACCTCTTAATCTTTTCAATCTCTTCCTGAAAAAACAATCACATTAGAGGACAAAAAGGTATTATGTTTACAGAAGTCAATAGCTCTTAAAGAAAGGAATAAGAACCTCGAGGGCCACATAAGGAGAAACGCGACAATGTATAAACAATGAAAAAAGCAAAACTGAAAAGAAGTGGTTGGATTAATTGGAACACTACGTCTGTAATTTCATTGATCCTTCTGCCCTTTGTGAAGGAAAAATCAGAGTAGTTATAGCTTGAAATACAAACAAAAGGTTTGGAAAAATATGGTTTCTGTATTTATTTCTTCTTTATTTTTGCATTTGGAACTGAAAAGAACCCGATCAAACACTAAAAAGAGAGGCAACAGAATGAAAAAAGCAAAACTGAAGAGAAGAGGTTGGATTAATTGGAACATAACGTTTGTGATTTCATTGATCCTTCTTCCTATGCAACCAGCTCTCACGACTTGCTAAAAAACAATAACAAACGAAAGAATTTTTTGAGAGAAATTGAAGCTAAAACTTCATAAATATTGGGAATTTGCATGATTCCGTACCTTTCAATTGCATCATCAACGAAACGTTGAAAGCCTTTGATTCGTGGAGAGAGGAAATAAAATTAAAGATACTTTGCGATGCTGCACATAGAGTTCTATTGGAGTAAAGCCAAGCCAAATCGATAGAACACCAATGGAACAGAGAAGTTATGATAAAAGGTTGTGTGAGTTTGAAAACTGTATGAAAACTGCTATGCAGTTTGAAAATTAAACGTGCTAATCCTGAAGATTTTTCTCCCCACGTTGGTTGTTCTCTCTCCTAAAATGGAGGAGTTATCTGTTTCTTTTTCTTTTTCTGTTAATAAAACAAATTTTATATTTTTGTATTCTGACAAAAATGTCCATGAGTTTTTTAATGTATTATATTGTGTCGGTTTTTGTTTTTTTTTGTTTGAGGGTTATTTTAGTCTAGAATTTTTTGGTGAAGCCTTGAGACACCAAAGTTGATTGCTGGCTTTCTAATATTAAAGATATATATATATATATATATATATATATATATATCAGAGTTGGTACACAGTATGTATACTATGTATAGGGTTCGAAAAAACATTTACTGAACCAATTGCGCAAATTAACCTTTCTTCTACAAACAATACGATTGCCGTGCAGGCCACCTGCTTTGCTTGAAATACTCCACTCCAGGAAAGGAAAAAAATATTATTTAGTAGCAACTGATTTAAATAGAATTGGAATTGAAATGAGTTTGACGGATGGTATATAGATGCATGTATATTCAGTTGGAAGATGTTAATTATTTATAATATTCGATTAGCCTATAACCAAAATTCCATATAATATCTTCACCATCACAAATTAATCCTAAAACAAAAATAAAAAGCCATACAAGGATCTGACCTCACGCAGTAGTTGAAATTTTGGGTTTGGTTGCGGATTTGTTTTTGGTTTAAGAATTGGATTTTGCTTTCAATTTTTCCATGGCGTCGTGAGACAGAAAGAAAGAGATTGCAGAAGTAGGGTTTTTAGCATTATGAAGTAGAGAGATTGCAGAATTAGGGTTTCAGCGTTAGGATGGTGTGAGAGAGTAAATTGTAGAATTAAGGTTTTCGCTTGAGAGAAAATTGTGAAAACCATCCACATTTTCAAAATAGCCCTAAAATTGCGACAAAAAAAAGAGAGGAAGGTTTCGAATGTATTGACTTCTTTCAGCTGTAAAATCAGTTTTCTTTACAAATAAAAAAAGAAAACAAAAAGGCAATTTATTTACTTCCTATTAAATTGAAGTCGGCCCTCTTCCTTTTTATACATCACCATTGACAATAACGCTAAAACCCTAATTTGTGAAAATCTCTCATTTTCTGTCCCCTCTCCTGACTCTCTGATCTGCAATCTTTTCTCTGCGGAAAGCCATGGCCAAAAACGAAGCAAAAACTAGAACCAAACCGAAATCCAGTCTCACCTCCACAACGCTAAGGGCACGCTTAGTAATCCGTAATCAGATTGAGAGGAATTGGATTGATAAGGAATTGAATTGAGGTGGAATCAGAATTAGATTCATGTTGAAGTTGTTTACTAAAACTGCCTGGAATCGAAGTATAAATGATGTTGAGTCTATATAAGTTGTTGACTAATTCACTTCAATCGGAATTAAAACTAGGTTGATTACTAAATTTCCCTTACATAAATAAATTATTTTCATACTAATTAATTAAATTAAATTTCTTAGTTAAATTTATATAATAAAATTCATCTATATAAAAATATATAAATAGGTCCAGCTGCACATTTCCCACATCTCCATCTTTCCCACACCTTCATCTTGAAGGTCAAGCTGCAATGCGCACCACCCACCCCTGTCTTTCCTTGCCCTGTCTCCATCTTCCACCCCTTTACGCCTCCATAGCCACCGCCCCACCCCTTTACGCCTCCATAGCCACCGCCCCACCCCAACTATCTTCAGCTCCCCTCTCTTATTTTTCCATCTACTTATCATCTCCCTCCATCTCTCTCCAACCACACAGCCACTGGAATATACCCCTCAACCACCATAGCAATGGATCCACGACCACTGTAGCTTCAATTCCAGGTGTTAGTCGTTCAATTGGCAGATGCGGCATCGAAGGAGTTTCAAATCCGTTATTCGCCAACGACAACTCATTCCACCAACTCAGTCTTCCAAGCCCATCCCGGCACAAAATCATCCAAAACCGTGATTGAGCTGGTGAACATGCAAGGGAGTCGGCATACTGGGCAATGAAAGTCATAGATACGAAGGGGTAGGTAAAAGATACGGGGGTAGTTTGGGTATAAAAGTTGGATTCCTGGAAGAGCCTTCTTCCCGGAATCCAAATACCACCTCCATCTAGGGGATCCAATTCCGGGAGATTTAAGGATCCAATTCCTGATTTTTAAGTGTACCTCATCTAGAACCGTGATTGAGTTGGTGAACATGCAAGGGGGTCGGCAGACTGGGCAAACAGAGTCACAGATACGAAGGGGGAGGTAGAAGATACGGTTTGGGTATAAAAGTTGGATTCCTGGAAGAACCTTCTCCATGGAATCCAAATACCACCTCCATCTAGGGGATCTGATTTCAGGAGATTTAGGGATCCAATTCCTGATTTTAAGTGGACCCCATCTTGTTTTGATTCTGGAAATGTTAGTAAACGGCTTGAATGTCTGGAAAAGAATGCAATTCCATTAGCCCTACTCATGCAATCTCTCTTTTTCTCTTCTGACGACGCAAAGGCAAAAGTCAAAGCCAAATCCAAGTACAAATCTGAAACCAAACCCAAATCCAAGTATAGTGTAAGATCCGGATCCGTGGATAATGAAATTAGGGTTCCACCATAAAACCAATTGGTCATATGGAAAGTAGCCCAAGACCATATAAGCCCATAGCAAGACATGTCCCTCACCGATGTAGGACAAACTTTTCCTCACATCATCAAATCTCAACAGTGGAGAAACCCCGACAGGGAGTCCTCCATATCTAGAGACATAATGGTATGGCTTTTGATTTTTGTTTTAGGGTTTGTGTTGGGAAGATTACCTTGAATCCTTTTTATTTGATTAATTGAGTAATATAAATAATTATCAATATCTCCCGAATGAACATATATGCATGCATCTACTCTCCTTAGGTCACAATTCATTTCAATTCAATTGCTACTTAATAATTGTGTAATTGGCTCAATACATGTTGTTTGTAACTCTATAGTATACGTGTTGTGTTGCAAGAAAAATTAGGTTATGGTTTTTACTCTATACGTGTGATTTGGAAGTTTTCTTCTTCTTCTTCTTCGTGTATTTAACAATGGAACTACTAACAAATAGAAAACCAAAAATGTTTACTAAAGGACGCTGGAGACTCAAAGGCTCAACTCCAACTCGAGGAAAAAACAGAACAAGAAAAGCATAATTTCCGGCACTGTAGAGTTTGCCGTAAGGAATATGAGCACTTCAGTTCCGCCTGCCCATACTCGAATAGTGTCCCACCGGGCACGATTGTTGGCGATGGTTATGGTGTAGTTTGTGGTCTTTTTGATCGTCGACTCTACAAAAACCCCAACCGTTGTGCCCATCCTGGTGGTTCCTCCAAAGGACGTCTTATTGTGGCATATTGTAACTATTGTAGGGATAAAGGTCTCCACTGGTTGGAAAAGTGCCCAGAACGTCCCAAGGACAAACCATATAAACCTCTATTCATCTCATCCTCTAAGCCGAAGCTGCTGAAGAAAATATATTGAACGATTAAGATGAAGTGTGTCAAGACCTGTCTTTTAGTAATGGGTTTTAATAATAAATGAAACACAATACACAAATGCATTTGCAGGTTTTCATTACCTTTTTAAATCGTTTGAGTTTTCCTCCCTGCGACTCATAACGTTCAATCGCTAGGTGTATTTTTTTCTTTTCAGAATTCTTAAGCTCATTACTCTGGAAAGATAAAATAAGAGTTTCCAAAACATTAAGGTGCATTTAATCGGGAATTTGAAAAACTAACGGAATTATAAATTCATGGATTTTTATAGAGTTTAATTGATTTATAGAGATTCCATATAAAATTTTGATTCAATTTCCTCGAAATCTCATGGGGAGAGCTGAGATTTGTGGATACTTAAAATACATTACGAAATCTCTCCAATTCCCTCTAATTCCTCAATTTTTTAAAATTCTTTAAAATCAATTTCTAATTCAATAAACTTCTTTAAAATCATAATTGAATACCCGGATTTATAAGAATTTTAATAAAGAAGCTTTAATGAAAAGGGCTTGGATTAAGTTTAATTTAACCAAAAATCACCATATACTATTATTTAACCAAAAGGACTTTATATTTCATGATAAGGACAAAACTATTATATATCAGGCCCTATAAACCTTGAATACACATGGGCTGAATTAAAAGTCCAAAACGAAATATATTTTTTTCCAGCTCTCACCCCTAACGGAACCCCACTCCGTCAGCCGCTCCCGTTAGAAATAGACTTTCCTTTTTTACAAGTATGCCACTTCCTCATTAAAAAAAATTTGAAAAAAAAAACCCCAATAATTTATACGATCACAAATCCCATCTTGAATTTTGTTCGTTCTTGCTTCGTTAATTTTAAATCGGAGGGGAAAATGTTAGGACCTGTTTGGTTGCTCAGAAAATATCACTGAGATTCTGTTTTCTATTTAGAGTTTGAAACTTGCATAGCTAATTTCAATGGAGGAAGCTCAGAATTTGAGGAGCACTCATTTTTTGCGTTTTATTATGATGAGTTGAGCTCCGAAAGACTGAAAATCCCATAAAGATTCATGAGAAATATGGAAGGTAGAATAACTGGGTTAGTTTTGTTGTTCGACCCTAGCGGCAGTGCGTGGAGTATTGAATTGATTCAACAGAATAGTGGTTTGTTTTTGCATCATGGGTGGCCGACATTTGTGATAGACCATTACGTAGAATGCTGGGACTTCTTGATTTTAGATACGACGGTGATTTGCGTTTCATCGTGCTAATCTCTTATAAAAGTTTGCGTGAGAAAGAAGCTGCATTTCGTTTTGCATATAGCCAAGCCTCTAGCAACTTTGAAAAGTAAGTGTATATGAAACGAAAAAGGGGAAGGGAGGAGGCCCCATCATCTGGCAATAAGCTGGTTGATGGTGCGACGAAGAAGATGAGAAATGGCTTGTCTCAATTCCAGTCAGAATGCATCGATGAGGGTTGAGAAGCAACTTGTTCCAAGGAAGAAAATCCACATGAAAAGCCTGGGTTGGATGTTGTACTATGAAAAGCCTGGTTTGATTGTTTTTCTATATATATAAAGCAAAGTTTCAAAGAAACGAGACCATAATAAAAGATCTCGTTGAGCAGCACCCACCATTAACATTCCTTCCTGCGCCACAATGCTGGCAAACACTAGTAGTACTAGTGCATTGTTATAGTACTTGTGAGCCATTTATCCAAGTTTCCTTGAACGTGCTTGTTAGTTGTTACTTGTTTGATGCTATATATATATATATATATATATAGCATCAGCATAGCACACATGACTAAGATGACTTGTCGTGAGGGTGGTGGGTTAGGATTAGCTAATTTGGTAATCCAACTTCTGGTTGCCTAATTGACTAATAGTCTAATAATTAAAGTCATTGTCGTAAGTGCGTTCATTGTTACTTATTAGGATGAGTTATTTTGGTTCTGTTCAAAAATAGTCAGTCAATTTAATAAATGGTATAGTACCTGTGTCAGTTTAATAAATAGTGTAGTATATGTATCATTTTCATAAATAATTAATTAGTTTAATAAATAGTGTAATACCCATGTCAATTTCATAGATAATCAGTAAGTTTAATAAAAATAGTGAGTGCCCGTATCAGTTTCATAAATAGTGTAGTATATGTGTCAGTTTGATAAATAGTCAGTCAGTTTAAAAAATCGTGTAGTATCCGTATCAATTTCATAAATAGTCAGTCAATTTAATAAAAATAGTGAGTGCCCGTGTCAGTTTCATAAATAGTGTAGTACATATGTCAATTTCATAAATAATCAGTCAGTTTAAGAAATAGTGTAGTACATGTATCAGTTTCATAAATAATTAGTCAATTTAATAAATAGTGTAGTACCCGTATCAATTTCATAAATAATCAATCAATTTAATAAATAGTGTAGTACCCGTGTCAGTTTCATAAATAGTGAGCTTAATAAATAGTGTAGTACATGTGTCAGTTTCATAAATAGTCAATCAGTTTAAGAAATAATGTAGTACATATATCAATTTCATAAATAGTTAGTCAGTTTAACAAATAGTGTAGTACCCGTATCAATTTCATAAATAGTCAGTCAATTTAATAAATAGTGTAGTACCCGTGTCAGTTTCATAAATATTAAGCTTAATAAATAGTGTAATAAATGTGTCAGTTTCATAAATAATCAGTCAGTTTAATAAATAGTGTAGTACCTATGAAAATTTCATAAATAGTCAATCAATTTAATATCACTATTTTTTAAACTAGACATTGACAATTTCTGAAAATTAAAAACCTTGATCATACAATATTCACTCCTGCATATACAAATTCAAGATCAAATGTGTATGAACCTTGAGTATTGATTTCTTTTGCATAAGGACAACAAAATCAATATCCCTTAGGGAAAAGTGCAAAGAAAATGCCTGCCCTTTACACAAGCGCAGAGTTCCATTGACTCTAGCTTGGCAGCAATTCGTGCTACGCAACCATCCAAAACAAATATTGTTGAGATATACCAACGGGGTATTTTCAATCAGCTGCAGGAATCAAGAGGACAATGAGAGTGCATCATAGGCCAAATCAAAATATAAAACAAAATAAAAATTGAAAGCTAAATTGAATGCTTAAGTTTCATGAAAATGGTACTTCGGTGACATCGTTCTTGATTGCAAATTTGACTTGCATATTTATCTTCTCTTGCAGCAAGCTGTGAAAACAGATTCAAATGTTCAATTCTACTGCAGACCAACCAATCTTTACATTTAAAAAATAATTCATTTATTAATTTAAACAATAAAAGTTCTACAAATCAAAAGCAACCAGAAAACTCCAAACACTTAATCATTTCATCTTCTAAAAAAATCACTTGAAAAGGATATGAGTAAAATATTGCAAAAGCCCAGAAATAGTCAACATAATCACACCTAGAAGACCCCAAATATGCAGAAAATAAATAGAGAGAAACAAATCCACACTTTTTCACAAATTCGAAACCAAATTTATAGTTACCTCTTGGAGTCCATCTTTAAGCTATCTCTGATGATTGTCAGAACTCGCTCGAACTTCTAGTTATCAGTGGAAGACTGGTCGGGAGCGTTCCGAACTTCTCGAACTCTTCTTGGCCTTGACTTCCTCATGGATCACAAGGGTGGGGTCATCTTTATCGTAGACGATCAGATCGAAATTATAAATTGAGAAAATAGCAGAGAGAAAATGACATGAGATCTGTAGAAACTTGTAGAAACCGTACAAAAGTTTTTTTTATTTCATCTGAAGTGAAGCGGATGAAATAAACGGGAGAATGTGTTGCCATCAGGGTAAAATCGAAAACTCATTGTTTGGGCCAATTTTGATTGGGTTGATTTAATGTTTGGTTTATCCTAATCATTAAATAAAGTTTATGTGATTTTTGGTTAAGATTCAAAGTTGTGAAGCCATTTTCATTAATTTTCATTTTTAATAAACTATCTTAAAATCCTGATGGAATACATTTTAAATCTCGAAGAATCACTGAAAAACTTGATTGAAAATACCTAAATTTATTAAAAGAATTAAAATCTTTCAAAATCCCAATTGAATACATCATTTGAAGTTAGATGGGTAAATGGAATCCATATGTGACGAGATAAGCGTGAAGGTAGGAAAAATAAAAAGGCAAATTATTATGATAAAGAGAATCAAGAATTCAAAGTATAACATTTGTACACAACTAAATACCAAAAAAATGTGCAAATGATATTTTACCACAGTGATAGAAAGGAGTTAAGTCCTTGCATAATAACGTGAGTTTAAACCTCGTCGGTGACTAATCTAAAATCTAATCTAATAAAATCTATTGTTTTGCCAAAAAAAAAAAAAAGAAAGAAAACCAAAAAATGTACTACAGAAAATAAAGTGCGAAAAACACTTCCCGAAAATAAGAAGAAATTCAATCAATTATCTTTTCCCAATTAAAATAACGAAAACTGTGGTTTTGACCCACTGATCCTCTTTGGACCGTTAGCAGCAGCAATAAGGTAGTCCAAAGCTTCCACTTACAGCTAGATCAAATCGAAAGAAACAACCCCAGAAAATACCCCCCCATCCCACCTCAGCATTCAGGAAGTAGTTAGAATCCAGTGGAGTTCTTGATGTCCTCACCAAAGGTTTGTTGAAGTTTGAGACTTTTCCTGGTTTATTTTGTGGGTTGTGTTCTTTTTATTGACTAATTTGATGCACATTTTATTTTTCTGTTTTATTTTTCATATATTTTTGTGATTTTTTATATGGGGAAGTCCCGGTTGCATTGTATGAGCAGAACGAGAACCCTTCATCTGCACTTGAGTGAGTTCATTTGTTTGAATAATTGCTCAAGAATTCAGATGTTATTATTACTTACATATTCTTTCACATCAAAAGTTGGATGTTAGCTTTTTCGGGTTTGCATTTTCGTTTTAAATCTCATTGTCATTGCACACATTTTTGCTCGTATTGTCAACCCTTACGATATTGTTTCTGACCAGTTTATAATACACCTAGAGTAAGTGTGAACCGTGTTGAGAATTTTGAGAGCTTTGAACATATGATCGTTGGTATGCAACTAAGCGGTCATTGTTCGCGGGGTTTAGTCGAAATACTACTTCATTTGTGTATCAATTCTTTTGGAAATGGTACTTTAAATTGTCAATATGCTCTTTGCTCAATTTACACGGGTTACTAAGGTATAAATCAGTTATTAACAGGTTCATAACGGGTGACCCGATTAGTATTGATTCAAAATCTGTTATTTTTGTGTCGTGTTAACGGATCGTGTAAGAAATTGTCAGATCTAGCGCCACATCACAGGTTAATGATTGTTTAAAGAAAAAGCTTAACAAATGTATGAAAGTGTTCCACAATTATCACTTGATGTATGAAATTTTGAAAACCAAAAAACTTCACGGTAGTAAACTGAGAATTACAATACGCAACACAGCTTGACATTATATATTTACGTGATTTGTATGGACTTGGCGTCCAATAAACTATTATTTCATTTCGTACTTTATGCATGGATTTAAGTTTGACTTGTGAGTCTTCTTCAACGATTTGACTTTGAGAAGTGATTGGGCTTGTGATTGAAATTCGCCCAGGCTAAACCCTATTATTTACAACCGCCGGTTTTAGGGATCAGCGAATCGAGATCGAGAGAGGCGAAAATGGCGAGGATGAATTTCGGCGGGGTTTTGACGCGGCAGTTGGTCGGGGGAAATCGCAACAAGCACCAGCTCTGCGCACGTCTCCTTTCTAATTCTGTCCAAACTCTAAACTCCTCCAGACCATCGAAAACTTCCCCACCACAGACGGCAATTAATTGGAAATTAGCCGCCGCCCCTGCTGCCGCCACCTCCTCCGTCTACTACCCTTGTTCCCTCCTTAACTACCACCCAAACCCAAACCTCCATTTTGTGAGACACAAGCACTCGGTTCCACTTCCAGATGGAGATCGAGATCCGGCTCCTCGTCCTCCTCCCAACGTTTTCTTCTTGAATGTCGCACCCGAATATGACGATGCACTCAAACAAGTTGAAGGTGTACATGCTATTATTTTACTAGTAATTTCTTTTTGAAAATGTTTTGTTTTAGGGTATAATTTTGTTTTCTGGTAATTTATTGGTACAGATGAAAGTCTTTCAGCGGTTTTCTACTTCACCGAACGTCGGGGATCAAGTTCTGGTAAGTTGTAATGATCGAATTCCCTTTCCTTTTTTTTGTGCAATGAATTGAATTTAGGAAGTTTTAACGAAAAGTCTGGTACTGTTTACTTTAACGAAAAATAACATTTTTACACTAAAAAGTCAAACCTAGTACTATTCAATTTATCCTTTATTTTGTTATTATCATTAAAACTTAAAGTTTTTAAATTATTTTTTTATTAATTTTCCTTTGAATTTACTGTAATCAATTAAGTAAACCTTAAACCCTAAACCCAATAATAATCGGTGTTTCTTCTTGTGCAGTCTCTTACTCGAGTGATGATCCAATCTTGAATTACATGTGTGTGTTTTACCCACACATTACAAAATTTAGGGTTTGCTTTTTCAAGGTACGGAATCTAGTTACGGGTCTAAGTTCAGTTCAATAGTTAGTTCCTGTATTTTTGAACATTTTAATAGTTATTCGAAACGCTCGCTAACTTAGCAATTCTCTGATTACTTCCTCGTTATGTGCTAATAGCTGAATAGTCTAGATCCCTAGTCCTTATTCTTTTCCTAGGAGCAACAAGCATGCTAAACTGTTATGGGTAAAAGATTACTTAATGATATAAATTATGATCCGTCGTGTAGCTGCACATAGAAGAATCATACGATAACTTCTTTTTATTATGCCTTTAAATTTGTGAACCTGACGTTCTATATTTTATCTATAGACTGCAGGTTGTTCCTCATTGTGCTGGGTGGGAGTTTACAAGACGGTAAATGATTTGATCCTTGTATTTTTTATAGCGCACGTGTCTGTTCTTGAAACCTCATTGTGCTGATGTGTGCATTTTTCTGCAGCCAACGTTCCGTTTCTTTCTAAAAGGGGAAAAGGTTGATGAACTTGCCAAACCTTCTATCAACAGCTTGTTAAAGACTCTCGCAAATGTTTACAAGTAATCCTTCAATCTCTTGGTTTCTTTTTTCTTTTTTTTGGTGGTCAATCTCTTGGTTACTTTTTGTTTGCTGATTTTGTGTATTTGTTAATGGAATCATATATGTTGAATATCCTCGATCGTCTGATGACTTGCTTAATGTGTGTAAATTAGTCCATCTGGGATGAAGAAAAGGAGAAGACAAGCTATAAAAGGTGGAGTGGATCCGTCACAACTTGTTGAGGTACTTCCGATTAGTTTTGTTGCATCGTCATATCCTAAAGCGATGGAGGCAGTTGAGTCTTTACCTGGGGTAGAACCCGGTGACAAGCTATGGTGGTTTGCAAAGGGGCTATTTTTATCTCAGGAGAAGAGAGAGACATTTTCCAAGCTGCAAGATGATGATGCCAAGCTTGAATGGCTGTGTAGTGAGATGGCTGAGGGGGAAGAAGGAGAGATGTTTTCTGATGAATGGCTGTATGCCAACATGCCTTAGGAATAATGTATTTATTTATATTAGGATTATGAATCTTGTTATGTGAGGTTGTTGACACTATGGTCCAGACCACTTAGTGTGCTGGTTTGGAATTTGGATAATTATGTAAGTAAATGTAACGCTCGACTTGTTTGTTTATTTACGTAATAGCACTCGATAATAGTCGTCATATTGCACGATTGAGTGTAACGCTCAACTTGTTTGCTTATTTACGTAATAGCACTCGATAATAGTCGTCATGTTGCACTTGTGCATGCACTACTGAGTGCAAGACAGATGACAACTTTGGAGTGCTATATATTATCGGCTTCTGGAAAAGTTTTATGTTACTCTTGTACCGTTTCTGCTATATGAATGAACCCCAAACAGTTTTGACTGATTTTTCATTCCTTAGTAATATAATGCATCGATCAAGCATGTGGCAGTTTTCTTGAGATCCACTATGATGATGGAGCATTTAACATTGAACCCATAGCTTTCACTAAACTAAGTATCAGTCATTTTACTATCTCCCCGAGTCATGTTCCACCATAATGATGGAAATAGTGGTCACTTACTATTGTTAGATAAAAGATCAAATGGTGGGTTTGATCTTAATCCAACGGTGAAAGATAAAAAGTGTACAACAGAAAAGTTAAACGAGCACCTACAGTTAGATCAAAGATCAAACGGTGGTATTGATCTTAATCCAACGGTGGTATTGATCTTAATCCAACGGCGGTATAAGATAAAGTACAACTTAAAAATAAGCACCTACCGTTAGATTAAAAGACCAAACGGTGGGTGACACCCATTTTCTCTAAACCTCTAGGGTTTAGGAGAACAGTTCTGACAAATCACAGCTGGTAAACATATGATAAAATGGGCAAAAAATTGTTGCACTGGCAGATAATAACAATGCTAGTACCAGAAGGAAACCAAAGATAGGCTCAATATTATATAATCAAATAAGAGTCAACGTAGCACAAACATCTACTAGTACAACTTACTTGTCCAAATTTAAATAAACCCACCCATCCGAACCATATATATGATGTCAACAGCATATAATACAATTCATAAATTTAAGTGCATCCAACTTATTCCACCTCCATTTCTTCACGAAACCAACCAATCTTGAGCCCAGGATCTTTAATGTTTGAAAATACCACTCTCTTCTCAGGCTTAGCTATAAATAGTCCTTTCGCAAAACACCACATACTGAAACCCCTTGGTGCTGTACATAAAGATTCAACATCCTTCATCACTTCACTAACTGAAGGTACGTCACTACTATCAACAGCTACCGCACCACCTTTCCATTGGAAGAACATCGAACCATCTCCCACTTTCCACCCTCCTGCAACTACTACGTCATTCTCATCTTTCTTAGCTTGTAGGACAAGTTGTTGAGTATCCGTTTTCCCCTTCCAGGATGACCTCGTCCGCTGAGGGGTTTCAACTGGCCTGACGTATCTTTATTGGAAAGTACACATATGAGGAAGGTCAATAATAGGGTTTAGTAACTAACTAACTAACTAACTAACTATATATATATAAGAGAGACAGATATAAATCCAAAACAAGTGAGATACTGCGCGTGATCACATAGATGTAAACTTAAATTGAACCATCAAAAACCCCAAAGGCACCAATATATACGACTGCATTCACAAATATGCAAAAACAAACAAATGTAAAAAAATGAAGAAAAGAATTACCTGTAAAGTTTTTCACACATATCCATCACGGGATCAGCATGACCACCAACAATCTCATCAACCTTAACCCCGTTTTGATAGAAAAGGAATGTTGGCTGCAGCAAAATGCACAGGTCATCAAATTAATTTGCAATTTTTAGATGAAAGCAAGGCTGAATTATTTACTCAGCTTAATCTAACGGCCTAATTAGCCAATACAAATATATATGTATAGCAAGTATAGCTATTCTAAACTTTCAATTAGCAGATGGTAAGAAAACACCACAAGTTTTTTAATCATAATAAAAACACAAAGGTTACATACATGAGCAATCAATGAACTAATTATGTTACGAACATGCAATGATAACAAAAGGGACAGAATCACTTACAAAAATGCAAACAGCCAAATCATATGCTATTGGGCGCAAGTCGCTCTATAAATAGAATAAACAATGTTAGGACAATAATTTAAAGGGCATAACAAGATATAATACCATAAGCCTTCTATATACCATACTGCAAGACAAATGATAATTAGAGTATCGAAATAAAAGATTGATACTCCAGCAAATTTGCTTTATCAGGTGTGACAATATTTATGTATGTTTTACCAAGGCAATGTATAGAACAGGGTAAGCAAAAGAGATAAAGATGCACCTAGTTGCACTAAGCATTGTGATTTGTGATGCGATCACAAACTGCCCAGAAAAACTCTCAGAAGAAACATGATTTATGATAGAAAACTTATTTCTTCTTAGTATCATGGACTGCTAAATTCTATTTACAACAGTTCTTATATATATTTGGAAAGTAAAAGGTAAAATCATAGAATTTTACAATCTTTGGTCTAATATTTATATGAACTCTAGTGGGTGAACTGTATACCTCCATGTCATATTAAATCAATGATTTTCATTTGTTATTCATTAATTTGTTTTTGAACTTATGCACTACTGATGTTATCATGTAATCCAAAATGAAGTTCCCTTTGCTCGCCAAGTTATCCATGAAACCAAAAGAAATTTGAATTTTGTTTTGGTACAGAAGAGCATTTTACATAGAATTTGTGAAATGAATTTAAATATTCTTAACATTGTTTCTACTTCCTAGCTTCACATTATAATACGATCCTGTTGGGAAAAAAAAAATGTTGCTTTCATAAAGAAATCATTATAAAAAAACAAAAGTAAAAAACTTTAATTTCAAACAGTATAGCAACTGCCAGATGGCCAGTAGTGAAAAACAAAAGTTAAATACTTGTCTAGTAATTTATTAAGATTAAAAAAACTAGAACCCACATGTTGTTTTCACCTTAATCTTAAGATGGGATACAAACAGTTTACAATATGAAAATATAGTTCCCAAATGATCCAATCAAGTTAGCAGATTAGGATACCATACCTCAACTGTAATCAGAACCTTATATAGTTTTACATGTGGGAAATGCTCCCTGATCTTTCGAACGATTGGAATTGAGTACGTGACGGCTGCAAAAGAATAGTACACCCAAATACAAGTTGCAGAGGAGCAGTTTACAAGAAATAACTTGACTGATAAAATTGTTTTGCATCACAACTTACTATTTGGGCAAGCGGCTTCAGTAAAGTAGAAAACTGCTGGCAAACGTCCACCTACAAAATAAATAAGAAGCTGCGTAGAATAACAAGCAAGGTTTTGAAAGTTTTTTGTCCATGTTAAATGCAAAGGCGGTCCTTTTGGAAAGCCAGCCAGCAAGGGAGGAATATCCAAGTTCCAACTGAATTGAATATGCACTTGTGGGTGGGAATTGGGAAGCAATTCTGATCAGATTATGGATCCTTTTTTCATGATTGTTTTTTCTCATTATAATGTAATTAACTAACTAGTCCAAATCATACATGTTGTGTTCAATCCAATGCAATACTAGGTAGTAATCTGCAGTTGTTTACCTTTAACTTGTTTAATTGCTCTCTTATATTCCTTCTTTTCCGTCAACATGATCATGTCTTGGGGACTCGGAAACAGAAGTTCTGTAGAAACAGCCGGCAGCGAAGTCAGTGGCAGATAGATGATAAAAAACAGAAAGAGAGAGAGAGAAAGAGCGAGCGGGAGGGGGTACTTACTTGAGCCTGGGCCTAAGGCCGAGGCCGAGAGTGCACCGGAGGCGGAGACCCTGGCTGGGAGTGAGGCCAAGGAGGAGGCGGATGCCTTGGAGGAAGGAATGGCAGATGCTGCTGCTGCGGTGGTTGTTGGCATTGAATTTGGGGGGGCTAGGGTTTGGACCGTACGGTGATGATGAAGAAGACGACCTGGGATTGGGATGGGGATTCGGGGGTTATAGCGATTGCCAATCCCAATCCCGATCATCGTCTCTCGTATCAAAACCCCACAATTCTTCCTCGCCATCTCCATCTCTCTCTCTCTCTCTACTTTCTCTCTCGCGTCGTCGGTCTCTGGTACGAATGTAACATGCCTAGTATGGAGATGGTCGGGAATAGGTCTGCACAATCACTAAGACATTTTCAATAAACTGTTGCGCATATATATATATATATATATATATATATATATATATTCAGAGTTGGTACACAGTATGTATACTATATTTAGGGTTGCTACTCTGAATATATATATATATATTCACAGTTGCTACTTAATAATTGTGTAATTGGCTCAATACATGTTGTTTGTAACTCTATAGTATACATGTTGTGTTGCAAGAAAAAATAGGTTATGGTTTTTACTCTATACGTGTGATTTGGAAGTTTTCTTCTTCTTCTTCGTGTATTTAACAATGGAACTGCTAACAAACAGAAAACAAAAAATGTTTACTAAAGGACGTTGGAGACTCGAAGGCTCAACTCCAGCTCGAGGAAAAAACAGAACAAGAAAAGCATAATTTCGGGCAATGTAGAGTTTGCCGTAAGGAAAATGAGCACTTCAGTTCCTCCTGCCCATACTGGAATGGTGTCCCACCGGCGCTTTTGTTGGCGATGGTTATGGTGTAGTTTGTGGTCTTTTGGATCGTCGACTCTACAAAAACCCCAACCGTTGTGCCCATCCTGGTGGTTCCTCCAAAGGACGTCTTATTGTCGCATATTGCAACTACTGTAGGGATAAAGGGCTCCACTGGTCGGAAAAGTGCCCAGAACGTCCAAGGACAAACCATATAAACCTCTGTTCATCTCATCCTCTAAGCCGAAGCTGCTGAAGAAAATATATTGAACGATTAAGATGAAGTGTGTCAAGACGTGTCTTTTAGTAATGGGTTTTAATAATAAATGAAACACAATACACAAATGCATTTGCAGGTTTTTTTTACCTTTTTAAATCGTTTGAGTTTTCCTCCATGCGACTCATAACGTTCAATCGCTAGGTGTTTTCTTTTCTTTTTAGAATTCTTAAGCTCATTACTCTGGAAAGATATAATAAGAGAGCTCCAAAAATTTGAAGTTAGATGGGTAAATGGAATCCACTTGTGATGAGATAAGTGGGAAGGTAGGAAAAATAAAAAGGCAAATTATTATGATAAAGAGAATCAACATTTCAAAGTATAACATTTGTACACAACTAAATACCAAAAAATGTGTAAATGGCCATTTATCATAGTGGTGGAAATGAGTTGAGTCATTGCATGACAACGTGAGTTCAAACCCTATCGGTGACTAATCTAAAATCTAATCTAATAAAATTTATCGTTTGATAAAAAAAAAAATAAAAACCAAAAAATGTACTACGGAAAATAAAGTACGAAAAACACTTCCCGAAAATAAGAAGAAATTCAAACCATTAGAGCTTCCACCCACAGCTAGACCAAATCGAAAGAAACAATCCCGGAAAAATATCCCCCAACGCACCTCAGCATTCAGGAAGTAGTTAGAATCCAGTGGAGTTCTTGATGTCCTCACCAAAGGTTTGTTAATGTTTGAGACTTTTCCTCGTTTATTTTGTGGGTTGTGTTCTTTTTATTGACTAATTTGATGCACATTTTCTTTTTCTGTTGTATTTTTCATATATTTTTGTGATTTTTTATGTGGGGAAGTTCTGGTTGCATTGTATGAGCAGAATGAGAAGCCCTACGTCCTCATATGATTCTTGCCTTTCTCTCTCTCTGCCATCCCTCTCCTAACCTTCAACACATTTTTATTTTTTATTTCTCAAAAGAACAAAAAAAAAAAAAAAAGATTTGTCACAATGGTAAAATTGGAATTTAAAATATGCAAAAAAATTGTTGGGTCTGGACTTTGGAGAACTGAAAAATTCCATCAATACATAACTTGGGCCCAGCCCAAAAAAAAAAAAAAGAACGTACGATTGTGAATGAGTCAGCCCTAATATTGACTCCCCAACAGCACAAGAGTTAAAACTCTCTTTCAAGCCGCAACCGGACTACTCTGAGATTTCCCCCCACCTTATCTGCCATTGAAGCTCTTTCCCCAAATCTTCAGCAAAGTTTTGTTCATCCACTGTAAGTCCTTATCTCTCTTTCTCTCTCTCTCTCTCTCTTTCTCTCTCTCGTCATATGCATATGTTTCGGTTCGTTTTTTTTCGAGTTTCGTCACGAACTGAATTGAATCTCATATATATGTTAGCCAATTTTGCAAATTTTCTCGCTTTTAGGGTTTTTATTGCAAGACTCATTAAGCTGTGAAAGATTTTGTAAATCGGAGAATACGTTCCATGATGATTTTCTGACGAACTGGAAGGCGAGCTCTTGGCCGAATTTTCTTACCGTTTCTCGAAAAGCGAACATGGATGTTATTGTTTTTGATGACCTATTGCTGTGAAATTGGGTATTTTAATTTTAGCCTGTTCTGTTAGTTCTCTTATGGTAACGGTGTGTTTGTTTGAGCTCGCTAGCTTTCGCTGGCTTGGACTGGACCAAATGTCAATGTAATCCCATGTTTGTTGCACGCACGGACTAGCGTTAATGATTCTCACCTACACCAACCCCGACTGAACGATTCGCTAAAGGACCTTAGGGAGGCCCCCCGAAATCGGGTGGACTGCTAAGACCACCTCTATCCGCTTCACCTCTCCTCACTTCGCCCCTCCCATCTGCTTCTTACTTGCTTCCACAACCATTTTCAAATCCATATCCTGCAAAATTCAAAAGAAAAAAAAAATGCAGTCGTTCCATTTTTCAAATCCAGATCCAACCTGCAAAATCGAACCCAGAAACCTAGAAAACACACCAAGAAAAAAAAAAATCTGCAGTGGGTTTAAGCTTAAATCCATGATGGGATTGACTGCACGGCAAGCCGACCCAGAAAACATAAAACTCCCTGATTGCAGACCTTCTCCAATATTAGTTTTTTTGAGTCCCTTTTTTTGTTACTAGTTTAACATTTTATTTCTAGCTCTCCATACTAAGTAATGATAGGGTAAGATTGAGAGTGCTTGATGCCTCTGAATTCATGCATGTTTGGCTTGGTTTCTGTAAGTTTTTCTGTTTCAAAAATTTTAATTGCTTTGCAAAAGTTGGACTGACAGATGAGTACATACCATTATCAGTACTTGGCGAAGGGATTGTTGTGTTAGGTTAGTACATGAATTGGTGTAGGTTGATTATGGACTTGCATGATTGTTGCTTGTATTTATAATTGTTTTCGGTTGAATTGTTCAGTGTCATAGCACTAACCTTTCGAAAGTGTTGAGTTCAATTATTTCCAAATGGTGCTCGTAGTTGGCATTATGGTTTTGGAAATGGTAGTGGAATAACTTTCACGTGTTTGAACGATAAGTTTTTGGGGAAATAAACAGAAGATAATTTGGTAACTTCTTTTACTGGAATTAAAACTTGGCTGGAGTTGTTAAATTTCTTCCTCTAGATACATGGATTTTATGGTTTTCCAAGCTCTTTTTGTTTTGTTCATAATTGTCACATCCCAGCTCGTGCTACTCGCTTAACTTCGAACCTCAGAAATAAAACCGCGCTACTCGCTTAACTTCGAAGCCCAGAAATAAAACCGTGAGGACGTAGTCAGGGTCCAAAGCGGACAATATCGTGCTACGGCGGTGGAGTCGAGCTCGTGATGAAGTAAGGGCCTAGGCCAGGATGTGACAATAATAGTTCTAGAACTTATCACTCCTACCGTTTTATTTCTTGTTGAGGAGGGAGATGATAACTAGACACTTTTTTTATGGTGGTTTAGGAATGTAGTATGTTACTTTAAAAATAGAAATATTTCTTCTCTTTTGAAAGTTCTTGTTAATGCAAGCAAGAATTTACACTAATTTTTTAAATAGTAGTTGTAGGGGTAAACTTCAAGAGGGTAAATTTAGTATGCATAGTAAAAATAATTGTGAGGCAACTAGTACAGTTGATGGATGTTGCTTGACATACTATATGTACACACCTCGCATTCCACATGTTACTAGTAGAATGTTAGAAGTTCACCTTGTTTCCTTGTATGAAGTTGATGAGATTAAGTCGATGGAATGGTATGCACAATCGTTCAAAATCAGAATTCATCATATTTTAAGTGCTGATGTCAAAGTAAAGGACGAAAAGGGTCGCGTGTTCTTGTTGACAACCCGAGTAGACGCTTGTTTAAAATCATGGGTTAAGTGTAACCCATGTTTTAATGCAAGATATCTCCATCTTCCATTTCCAAACTTGTTTTTGTTAGTGATGTAAATTTCGAGACTTAATATATTTAGGATAAGGTTTTCTTTAATATGTTGCATTAAAACATGGATAAGCTAAAGAGATAACCCACACAACTTAACATAACTAAGCAGCTTGGATCTCAGAATGCTTATCCATGCTTTCATTGGCACACCTTTGCTCTTCTTCAGTCATTTTCCAACTTAGGCACATCTTCCACCTCTTTACCATTATCTATCAAACTGTCACTGTCACACTCAAAGATTGAAAGGATATGATCATCTGTTCCAGAAGCGTGTGATAGATCCTTTCACAGTGACAGTTTGATAGATGATGGTGAAGAGTTGGAAGATGTGCCTAAGTCAGGAAATGGTTGAAGAAGAACAAATGGTGTGCCAATGAAAGCATGGATAAGCATTTCGAGATTCAGTCTGCTCAGTTATGTCAAGTTGTGTGTGTTATCTTTTTAGCTTAACCATGTTTTAATGCAACATATTAAAGAAAGCCTTATCCTAAGTATGTTAAGTCTTGAAATTTACATCAATAACAATAGCAAGTTTGGAAATAGAAGATGGGGATATCTTGCATTAAAACATTGGTTACACTTAACCCATGATTTTAACCAATTGTCCACTCGGGTTGTCAACAAGAACACGCGACCCTTTTCTTCCTTTACTTTGACATCAGCACTTAAAATATGATGACTTATGACTGTGCATACCATTCCATTGACTTGATCCCATCAACTTCATGTGAGGAAATGGGGTGACCGTCTAACATTCCACTAGCGACATGTTGCGAGGTGTGTACATATAGTTTGTCAAGCAAAGCCCATCAACTGTACCAGTTGCCTTACGATTATTTCCACTATGCACACTAAATTTACCCCCTTAAGGTTTACCCCTGCAACTACTGTTTAAAAAATTGGTGTAAATTCTTGCTTGCATCCTGCATTAACAAGAACTTTGTTCAAGTAATATACTACATTCCTAATCCATCGTGAAAAAAAATGTCTAGTTTACCACTATTCCCACTAAATTTACCCTTGCAACTAATGTTTAAAAATTTGCTTGTATCATGCATTAACAAGGACTTTCAGAAGTGAAGAAATTTTCAAGTAATAGACTACATTTCTAAACCGCCGTGAAAAAGTGTCTAGTTATCATCACCCTCCTCAGCAAGAAATGAAACAGTAGGAGTGATAAGTTCTAGAACTATTATGAACAAAATCCATGTATCTACAGGGAGAAATTTAACAACCCAGGCCAAGTTTTAATTCAAGTAAAAGAAGTTACCAAATTATATTATGTTTATTTCCCCAAAAGCTTATCGTTCAATTATTCCACTACCATTTCCAAAACAATAATGCCAACTATGACCACCACTTGGAAATAATTGAACCTTCTAAGGTTAGTGCGAGGACACTGAACAATGCAACCGAAAACAATTATAAATACAAGCAACAACAACAAAAAAGCATGATCAGAAACAAAACATGCATGAAGTTAGAGATATCAAGCACTCTCAATCTTCTCCTACCCATTTCTCTCAAATTTAGTATGGAGAGCTAGAAATAAAATGTTAAACTAGTAACAAAAACCCGGACTCAAAAAAACTAATATTAGAATATAAAACAACTTGCAAAGACCCAAGTAACACCATGAAGCAAGCATACTTCTTCCATAAACCAAGTGCTCAAATCAGAAATTGAACTCGAATATAACGAAAGCAAACCAGAAATTTCTTAGTAATAATTAATTCACATAAAGAGCATCCCAATTCATCAAATAACAGGAAACATATAAATTAATTCAGAAAAATTAAAAATTCTCATACCTTTCTAGTTTGAATCCAATCAACTTGGTTGGCGATGGCTTGGAGCAAGCGAGAGAAAAAGACTTGGAGTTCCAAGGAGCGTTTTAAACCCTGAAACAAAATCAACGGGATCCAGAATGATTGAAAAGTGATCGGGCAGAACCCGTGACACCTGTCTTCAAAGCTATAAAGGAAACATTGTCTGCATCACACTTACATCGCTTGTGATATTTTATAAAATAGTTAAGTAATTGGTAATTTCGTGTGTTTACTGGTTCGCTTAGAAGTGCCTTTAAAATGATTGAAAATGTTTAGATGAAATTAATTTTGGATTTCAAAATCACTTTAAATGCATTTTCAGAGAAGCTTCAGATATGCATCTACTTTCCTTCAAACTCACAGTTCTATTTAACTCAAGTAGTACAATAATTGTGTGATTGGCGCAATACATGTTGTTTATGACTATAGTATACATGTTGCGTTGTAAGAAAAATTAAGCTACTGTTATAACTCTATTTGTGTGATTTGAAGGTTTTCTTCTTCTTCGTTTATACTAAAAGGATGTTGGAGACTTAAACGCTCAAGTCCAGCTCGAGGAAAAAACATAATTTCGGGTGCTGCAGTGTTTTCAATGATATATTTTACACTAAGAAGATGAGGAATTCAGCTAAGTACATAATGAGCAACCGAATTTGGTATCGAATTCATCATATACGAGATTTGAACCTAAAGCGTCTCACTTGCAAGTGAAGAGGAATATCACCAGACCGTAGTACTGAGTGGATGAGCGTTGTAGAGTTTGTTGTAAGGAAAATGAGCTATGCAAGAAATTGCGATCCTTGTCACAAAAGAGAGTTTGCTGTAAGAAAAATGAGCTATACAACACTTGTCACGAAAGAGACATTTGTCACCAATTTGTGGCAGAAATTCTCTCCTTTTCTTGAAGCAACTTAACACCAGCTGCTACTGCTAACAGAAAACGAGTACAGCAACCACGACGATGATCGAGCAAATTAAAGCCTGCACCTGTACGAATTTTCAGCACAAATGGAAATAAAATGTCGATACTAACATCAAAGGACAAAAATGGTAGGAAAAATCTGCATAATTTATTACTGCCGAGGGCTGTGGCATAATACCATGGTGGTGGAAAGGCAAATCCCAAGAGAAACCAGTCACAAGCATAGCGCCTTCAAACTTAATTTCCGTCTAAAATACGAGCACGTACTCAACACGAACACATGTATAAGTTGTTGAGAGTGCTTTAGCGCCCTTACTAAAAGTCCTACTACACTGTCTGACTGATTTAATACATTATCTTATGAGCCACTTATAATACTCGTACTTAATACGTGTCTTGTACCTTCAAAAACCGCAATAAAAATCTCGAGCGTTCTTTAATTAAAGAAAAGTAAGCATTAATACAAACACATAATCAATTCAGTATGATCCATTCACTATTACTTGTTGCTCGTATATAATACGTGTTTATGTCCTGAAAAATCCGTTAAACGTCAATTTCTATCATTCCTTAATTAAAAGAAGAAAGTAAGAATCTTGAATGAGAAACTCACGAGGACCATCCAATGCCACAATAACCAAAAGCATGAGAGAGGCTTATCATACATCCCATCAAGCAAATCCAATTCTCTTCCATCAATTTGGAGTTTCACAGTATCTTTATTTCCATGATCTCCACCTATATCTGGAGTTCCACAGTATTTTTATATCCATGTATTTGAATTTAAGTGCAAAGCGTTACCCGATTGAACACTATCTTAATTAACTGACCTAATTCACGTTTCTTAAATGTAGTTATATTGGACCGTCAATATTCCACAACAATAGCATTACACTATTGTTCTTCTTCTGGTGTACAAACCAAAAAAATCTGATAATTACTTGCACTAACTTGTGAACAAAGCCCCACCAGCAGGTATGTATCATTTGGAGAAATAACTTAGGGTTGGTTGTGAGGTGCCAATTAACAGAAATTGTACCACCAAAACAAACATAATTTGCAATATATTAAACAAAAAAGCAGAAATGAATTTAAACTCATAAAATTTAATAAAATCTATTGTTTCCCGAATAAACTATTTTTAATTAAGATTAAAAAGTTCAATAAAAGAATTATATTTGGAATATATTAGTTACGTCAATAATGAGGAATGCATGATATTAATTATTAAGGAGATAATTACAAGGCCTTCCATTCTAATTCATCGCATGCCAATCCAAACTTTTTCATTTCTTTTTAAAGATGTTAGTGTATAATATCGTTTGTAATTAAAATAAAACATGTAATAAAAACAAATACGAATTAAACCAATTGATTAAGATAGAGGTTCTTATACTTAATTTGGCATCTCTTACTTGCATTTTTTTTTCGTGCAATGATATTTTATCTTAAAATAAAAGATTTTAGTTAAGCCACACTATATTTTATCCTAAACCCTAAAATCCACAATTAAAATATTTTTTTTTACGTACAAATAAAGAAAAGTATAGTTATAAATATTTTTTGAAAAAAAAAAACGTAAATTGTGAACTGTTGACTGGAGTCAAAATGTCAAATCAACAACCTAAAACCCAATCCGACGGCCCAAATCACACCACACAAATAAACGCGCAAACCAAAGCAAAAAATAAAACTAAAAGAAGAAAAATAAAATAATTATTTTGTTTATTCGACGGATACGCACTCTCTCTCTCTCTAAAACTCAAAATGGAACCCAATGAAAACCAACTGAGCTCCTACTTCCAACACCCCACCACCGCCACGACCGCCACCGGCTCCGCTGCCACGACCACCCCCTCTCCGACCAATGGGCTCTTTCCCAACACACACTCCACTGATGGGTCCCACATGGTGTACTCTCACTCGGTTCCCTCCTCGGCGGTGACCTCGCCACTTGAGGCCCCCAAAAGGAAGCGGGGGCGGCCCAGAAAGTATGGCACGCCGGAGCAGGCTCTTGCGGCCAAGAAGGCAGCGACGACGTCGTCTCACTCCTCGTCCTCCAAGGAGAAGAAGGACCAACACGGTGCCGTCTCGCCTTCGTATTCTGGGTCGACCAAGAAATCCCAGCAGTTTTCTTTTGGTGGGTTGCAAATAAATACCCTTTTAGATTTTTTCTGCAATTACTGAAATTCTTCGTTTTGTGCTGCTAATTTCTTCAATTTCGATATGGGTTTGGAAATTTTGGTTGCATTTTTGCGGAAATATTGAAACTTGCTGGTTCTGGACGGGTGTTCTGGAAATGCCCTATTTGTGTTTGGTTGTGAAATTTCGGATTCTTGGCGGGTTATATTGGCAATTGCTTCGATTTTATGTGGGTTTTTTTATTTACATTGTGTCTTGGTGCTTTGCCCTATTTTCTGATTTTTGTTTCCGTAATGGTTTATTGTAAATTCGTTGCATTTTAGAGGGTTTTGTTCCAATGGTTGAATTTGTAAGTGTTTTCGGTTGTTCGGTCTCCTCACACCCAAAGTCGTAACCTTTTGGTAGTGTTAGTTTAATTATTGCCAAATGGTGGCATGGTTGGCATTGTTAATTTTGAAATGGGAGTAGAATAACTTCCCCACCTGTTTAAATGATAAGCTTATGGGGAAGTAAAACGAGAAGATAAGTTAATCTGGTAACTTTTATTTACATGAACCAAAATCTTCCTAGATCACACATCCTTGGAAGTGGAAACTTTGGTTGGCTTGAGAGTAAGATATTGATAAGAAGCTCATGAGCTCCTATGTTTTTACTTTTGAAGGATAGTATACCTAGCTTTCTATTAGAGGGTGTTTAGTTTCGGAAATACCGAGTATAAAAGTGATCTCAATACTTTGAAAGTGGCTTGTTTTGTGGTTTAGCAAGCCCTTTGTTTTGTTTTTTTAAGAATTCTAGAACTTATTAAACCTGTTTTCATTAAAGAATGCTGCATATCACTTGACAAATATGAATATTTTTTCTTCCCACTTCTGAAAGTCTTTTTTGTCCTAATATATGTATAATCCTTGTTTTTCTGTGATGCCAAGTAAATTTATTTTTCTGGTTTGACAAAATGAGGTATTAGTAATCATACTTTACTCATGTGGTACTTTTTCTCTTAATTGATTGACGCAGGCAATGCAGGGCAAGGTTTTACACCACACGTTTTAAGTGTCGCTGCTGGGGAGGTATGCATGTCCTAATGAATTCTCAAAGCAATAGTGTAGTTAATTTAGGAATAACGTGACAGTTTATTTCATGTTTGGCCCTTTCAATCACATTTTTTCTTATAAATTGCAGATACTGGAATATATCTCTTTCGTTTCTGATTCCATGAATGAATTTTTTTCTTTTTACATTTGTGTTTCAATGTGTCACATGCTGATCTGGGATATAGAAAAATTCCTTGAATATATTTGTGGTTTTTGTACAACCTCACAGAAATGGTTTCCTTTACCTTTAGTGCAGATCCTATTGTATTTTTATAACATCAACAGTTGCCTCATCTTATGTTGTTTACCTTGCCTGAGTTGACTTTTTGTGCAGTTATTATGTGCTGTTTCTGTTATAGTGTTTTCTTTATGTATTATCTGCTCATACAGATTAGTGAAATGTCTAACAGGATGTGGGACAGAAAATTATGTTTTTCATGCAACAAAGTAAGCGTGAAATATGCATTCTATCTGCTTCTGGTACCATCTCAAATGCGTCTCTCCGCCAACCAGCTACTTCAGGAGGCAACATTACATATGAGGTAAATTTTGTCCTCAACCTTTTCCTAGTGTGATAATTTTATCTTAAAATATATTGTGTTTGAAGTTTTTGGTATATCATATTCAGTATTATGTTCAATATATGAGTGTGGACCTTCCATATGGTATTTGATTTATGGTGGGCAAGTATAGGAACTGTCACAGGTTAATTTATCCGTGGGCTCTCGGTTGGAGCATAAATGTACAAGTTCAGCCATTACTATTGTGTGTATATAGATATTTTTGCTCGGTTCATTCATTCAGTTAATCTGAGATACAACAAAGATGCTAGCCTGAAATCTGAAAATAACAATTATCACTTGCCTCTAATTTAGTTGGTAGATGTTTTTTGAATGATTGTTCTTCTTATTTTCTCAAATAAAAAAAAACTTTTTGACTGTACAGTTCTGAGCCATTTTGCCCCGTAAATCCTACAAAAGGAAGGGGTATCATATGATTGATGAAAAAGTACCAACCACAGCAATGTGGGTGGCTGAATTTTGATTTTAATAGTGTCCAAGTTATTCGTTCATTGTTACATGTATAGTTGGGCAATGTGTCTTTGCTCATGTATGTGTGTAGTTCGGCGGGAGAAAAGGGGGAAATGACGAGTCACTAATGCCTACAGTGGTTTCTTTTGAAAATAAAAATATTAGTTTGTAAATGTGCGTATGCTTATCTATCCAGAAATTGTGGAAGTTGGAAACAAAAAAATATATGAAAAAATGTTTTCAAACTGTGCATATTCTTGCTAAGAAAGTATTATGTCAGTCCTTAGATTAATATTATATGTCTGGCTAAGTCCTTCTTGATCATCTTCCTCATGTTTAGTTCATCAAAGTATAATGATTTCTTTCTGATGTTAGGGTCGCTTTGAGATTATTTCATTATCTGGGTCTTATGTACGTGCTGACCATGGAGGGAGGGCTGGTGGGCTCAGTGTATGCCTATCTAATACAGACGGACAAATCATTGGCGGTGGAATTGGTGGGCCCCTGAAGGCTGCAGGCCCTGTGCAGGTACTATTTGAGAGCAAGTTTACTCTTGGTTGAATAACGTTTGTAACATTGTTTTAGTGCACAACTGCGGCATAAGATACTAGCTACTTATTGTGTCTCTGCGTTGAAGCAGTAAGGGGTTTGGATGCCATCTGATCCCTTAAATTGGTTTTTTGCCATGTTATTTGGCATTGGGACATTTATGTAACTCTTTCTTCTTCTTAACCGAAGTCTCTGCTCGTTTCAGTTAGCATGTTTCATAATTGGTTCTGCTGTATTTATCGAAACACTAGTTTGTTGCACGTACAGGTTATTGTGGGCACATTTCAGATTGATGCCAAAAAGGATGCGACTGCTGGTGTAAAAGGAGATGCTTCTGCCACCAAGTTGCCATCGCCAGGGGAAATGATGAGCGGAGGCTTCCGCTCAACACTGGACTCTTCTGGAAGAACTCTTGTCAGGGGAAATGAAGATCAGCAACCTATGGGGGGTAGTCATTTCATGCTTCAAGGCATGCATGTCGCACCTTCACGGCCCACAGATTGGAGAGGTGGTCCGGATGCTAGAGCCTCAGGCGCTTATGAATTGACAGGAAGAGGAGGCCGTGCACCGAACCAATCTCCAGAGAACGGGGACTACGATCAAATTCAAGATTAGGGATTTGCTTTTGGGATTTGAAAGCGCTGTTTTTTCGTAGATAGCTGTATAATACAGACCCGAGAACGTTATGTCACCGTACTCTGTTTGTAGTGTGCAGCATTCATTAGAAATGATGGCTCCATACCCGTGACCTCCACCCTCTGAAATATCTCGCTGCCGTCAATATTGCTCATGGTGTATGTGCGTAGGTATCGCCGGCGAGTATCTGTTCTATACTTTGCCGGATATGGTTGTCGATATTTATCCATTTGGAAATTATTCACAGTTCTGCCTCTCTTTCAAAGCTTTTGTTATGAGCTGCTTGAGCCTCGAATGGTTCTTCACCTTCTCGGTGTAAATTGTTTGAATCGCGTTCGCCTGAAAGCCTGCTAAATTTTCTTTCTAGGGTACACGTTAATGGAAACTGCAACTACACTTGTTGTGCCTAACAAGGTGCTTCTTTCAAGTGCAGTTTTTCAAAAGCCAAAAGCAGTTTGAATTACTTATGCTAAACACTGTCATAAGCACTTTTAGCGGTTGGGAAGTGCATTTAGTTATTTTAAAAGTAATTTTTTTTTTTTTAATGCTTGACAATTGTCAGTATATGTTAAATGTTCAAATATGAAGATGTGTTTTAGTTTTTTTTTCTTTCACATATCCTCTTATTATTGATTATTGGGATAGAACGTCACAAACTCACATATGAACATGTGTCATACAAGTTTCTTTTCTCTAACCTAACCTAATGGCTACATATAAAACAGAGAATCATGAGCACGTGCATCACGTGTTCCTACCTACTCCATCACCAGATTGGACCCATCCAACGGTGTAAAAGCTAGGATGCACATCCTTCATACGTGCCCGCCCACATTTAACCAACACAAAAATGGAAAAAGAACAACCTTTTTTTAACGAATTAAATAAGGAAAGAAAATATTTTATTAAATTAAAGATGCACTAAATAAGTTAGAGCCTTTAAACTTTTAATTTTCGTTTCTGCAACAAGTTGGTGGCGAAAGATCGAGTCTTTGGCTTTGATTAATGGTGGGTTTTGCCTAAAAAGTTGGATTAAAGTAAAAAGTTTCCAACTTTCGGTTTCTAATTTGGACACGGGAGGCACGAGGTGTGTTGCTTTTGCTTAGATTTTTTTTTTTTTTTTTTTCCAGATTTTTTTTTGCTTCTGTTTCTTGTTTTCTCTGAGGTTTTGATTATCCGAAATCAAGCTTTTATTTGTAATTTTTGAAATGAAAGAACAGCAGAGGAGTGGATTGCAGAAAGTTTGTAGGGAAATTTAGATTGGATAGGGAGAAAAATTTGGAGTTCCTGGCAGATGAGTAGGTTAGATCTTAAGAATTTAGGAGGGGGTTATGTCAGTCCCCTCCAGCAATCCAGGTTGGTGTTTTCAGATCTTGGAATTTGGAAAATATGTTTTGAGATTCTTCATTTGGGATTAAAGTGATAGAATTTGAGTAGTATTCGTTTTTTTTTTTTTTTCGGTTTTTGAGTGAGTTTTGGTTGTTCTGGAGTTTGAAAAATCGAAACTTTGATAGAAGGAGAATGATCTGAACAAAATTGATCACTTGGGGAGGGTGCAATCTGCAATGTTAAGAGCATTAGCAATTGGATTGTTGGTTTCGTGTTTCGTTACGTTAGTGTCAGGCAGTGATCATGACTTTGCACATTGTAATTGTGATGAGGAGGGTTTTTGGAGCATTCCAAACATTATAGAGGGCCAAAGAGTGAGCGATTTCTTGATTGCAATTGCATATTTTTCAATCCCTATAGAACTCCTTTACTTTGTCAGCTGCTCGAATTTTCCGTTCAAATGGGTTCTCCTGCAGTTTATTGCATTCATTGTACTCTGTGGCTTGACACATTTGTTAAATGCTTGGACATATTATGGCCGTTACACGTTCCAACTGATGCTGTCCCTCACCATTGCCAAGTTCCTCACTGCCCTGGTCTCTTGCGCAACCGCAATAACCCTTTTAACTCTGTTCCCTATGATTCTCAAAGTAAAAGTGAGAGAATTGTTCTTGAGGCAAAATGTGATGGAATTAGACCAAGAGGTTGGGATGATGAAGATACAGAAGGAGGCGAGTTGGCATGTTCGAATGCTGACACAGGAAATTAGGAAGTCACTTGACAAGCATACCATATTGTATACAACTCTGGTTGAGCTTTCAAAGACGTTAGACTTGCATAACTGTGCAGTTTGGATGCCAAATGAGAAAAGAGGAGAGATGAACCTGACCCATGAGTTGAAAGCAAGTTCTTCGCAAAAGTATCGCCTTTCTATCCCAATTAATGACCCAGATGTGTTAGAGATAAGAGTGAGCGAGAGGGTAATGATCCTGAGACCTGATTCAACGCTGGGATCTGCAAGTAGTGGCGAGTCTGCTGAATCAGGTGCTGTAGCAGCAATCCGGATGCCAATGCTTCAGGCTTCAAATTTCAAAGGGGGTACACCACAGTTGGTTGATACTCATTATGCTATATTGGTTTTGGTTCTTCCAATTGCAAATTCTGGAGGTTGGAGCCATCATGAGCTGGAGATAGTGGAAGTTGTGGCTGACCAGGTCGCCGTGGCTCTATCCCATGCTGCAGTACTTGAAGAGTCTCAACTAATGAGGGAGAAACTGGGTGAACAAAATCGAGCGTTGCAACAAGCTAAGAAGAATGCAATGATGGCTAGCCAAGCAAGGCACTCGGTTCAGAAGGTAATGAGTCATGGAATGAGAGGGCCAATGCATACGATTTTGGGTTTGCTTTCGATGTTTCAAGAGAATTTAAGTTTCGAACAGAGCATTAATGTGGACACAATGGCAAAAACTAGTTATGTTCTCTGCACTTTGATAAATGATGTGATGGAGATGTCAGCAAAAGATAACGGAAGGTTCCTATTGGAGATGAAACCGTTTGAACTACATTCTATGATCAAGGAAGCTGCTTGCCTTGCCAAATGCTTGTGTATGTATAAAGGGTTTAGCTTTGAAATTGATGTTCAAAGCTCATTGCCTAATCAGGTGATAGGGGACGAAAAAAGGACTTTCCAAGTGCTCTTGCATATGATTGGGTACCTATTGAGCACCTATAATGGTGGGGGGACTGTCATCTTTCGGGCTATTTCTGAAAGTGGTAGTGATGGCCCTGATGATAGATTGCAAGGAATGTGGAGAACAGGTATTCCAGATGAGTACATTTGTATAAAGTTTGAATTTGAGATTAGTGAGGCAAGTTCTTATCCCGGCGGATTAGTAGCATTGACACACGATGATGGTAGGCGGCATGACAATGATGATATCAAAAGGGGCTTGAGCTTCAGCATTTGTAAGAAGATTGTTCAGGTACGTGCTGCGGATGTTTATTTATGTTATCAATATTCTTTAGTTTGCTGCGTGGTGCTATATAAATTTCTGCATTATTAGCTATGAATTCAGTTGTTGGTAGGCTTCACTTGAAATAGATTTTGTGTGTAGAAATGAGTACTCAAGACGCCATGGTCTCAGAGTCAAATATCTCCGTTGTTCATTTAACCGTGTAAAGATATTTGTTAACTTGTTCATGCCTGTTGGTTTCTTACTATTTAGTTTGGTTTCAAGAAATCGTTCACGCAGTTACATGAAAACGGCACCAGGTTCTCTCCATACCATATCTCAGGCATGCTCAAGTTTGATCGGCAAACTAATTATACTGTATTGAATTGGTAATACTGTGAGTCAAATTGTATTTTCTGCTCTGAAGTAAAAAATATTGGTCAACTTTTTATCTTTGACTCTATATGAGTGGTGGTAACAATCTTCACTTTTATGCGAATTTTAGTGTCATGGATACAAATCCACAGTATAAATTCAAGTAGGTTTTTTATCTGGACTATCTTGATATGAGAAGACAATTAAAGAATAGCATACGAGGAGTAATTTTAGCGACTTATGATTGTTTTTTAATAAATTCATGGACAGATGATGCAAGGCAATATCTGGATATCCATGAATCCGGTGGATTTTGCAGAAAGCATGACACTTGTTCTCAGGTTTCAAATCGTCTCGTCTACTGGGAGAGCCATATATCCCCTCGGAAATACATTGGAGCAACCAAATTCGAACTCCCAGTTCAGTGGCCTTCGGGTTATAGTAGCGGATGATGATAACGTAAACAGGACTGTGACCAGTAAGCTGCTCGAGAAACTTGGCTGTCAAGTTACTGCTGTGTCTTCTGGGTTTGAATGCCTGAGTGCCCTTACTGCTGCCGAAAACTCTTTTCGAATTGTTGTTTTGGATCTCCACATGCCGGAAATGGATGGGTTTGAAGTGGCAATGAGAATCAGGAAGTTCTGCAGCCGTAGTTGGCCATTGATCATAGCCCTCACGGCAACTGCGGAGGAGCATATATGGGAGAGATGTCTGCAGCTGGGAATGAACGGATTGATTCGAAAACCTGTTCTTTTGCAAGGAATGGCGGATGAACTTTGTCGAGTTCTGCAATGAGCACAAGTTGTAGAGAGAGATGGAATCCAACTTTAACATGTCAAACTTAGTTTTTACTCAGAAAATATAGTAATTAGATATTGCTAATTAACCTTCATATCACAATATGTACTGAGTAGTGAGTTTATTTGTTGTTGATGTTAAGCCAAGGCTACTCACATTGAAGTAAATTCAATGATTATTCTAACTCTACTATTCAATCCAATGATTTAATTCAAACAAAACAGTCTGCGAAACTTACCTACACATGTATGCCACTATGTGCGTGATTGATTTGGGATACATATTACAAAGCATTTAATCAATAGAAGAACAAAAAATTTAGGAGTTGGGAGCGGAGTCGAAGAACGAAAAGATAGTCGGAGCAAAAACAATGTCTAGTTAAACCAAATTTAAGGACCGATTCACAATTATATTTCAGATAAGACAAACGATACTGGGGTGAATTTGCGAATTTCTCGACATCAAATCACTCGATTTTCTTACTTCATTTGGATGCAAATGTACGATTGTTCATTTTCCAATTGGGTAGGAATTGATCAGGTTGCATCTATGGTCACTCTCTTCACGAACCCTGGAAATGATTCACTTCTCTCTTCCCCGACACTACAAGAAAATGAAAAAAAGAAAGATGGAAAAGTCTGAAATCCCATCGCATTCAGGTAAAATCGAATTGACATTCCATTTACTTGTCATCTTAACTTTTCTGTTTTTGGGACTGTAATCGCTACTGTATGTTTGAACAAACCCTAACCCTAACCCTAATGCTCTGTGCGTTTAATGGTACTCGGGTGTCCGGAGGATACGTATTGCCGAGACCATGACACTGTGTAAGTCTCTCTCTCTCTCTCAACTTCTGTTTTCTCTCGTGTGTGTAAATATATATGCACTTACATAACTCCACATGCATTTTAAACGAAAATTGATTGTTTTTTTTATAATTCTCTGGATCTCCTGTCTGCCATTCATCTTAGTACGAGAGGCTCGACATGCCCATACATCACACTGATGAGAGTAAAAACTGACCTCTTCTGGCAACCTTGCTTCCCCTATGTCCACTTGAAGTCATACGTGCCTCCAACTTTTCTTGCTTAAATTCAATGTTTGCTCATTTTTTCTTTTTTTTCTCTAGGAAACTTGGGGGCAGTGAATATGTTCAAATGCCACGCCTAGAAATCTGATGCATTCACTTCGAAATGTACCCGTTCCTAATCAGGAACTTTCAAGGGGTACGAAGGGATTGACCCTTGAAGCTACAAAAAGTATAGGCCAACATCCTCTTTTTGCATGGCTGCCCAATGAAAATTCTAGGAAAGAAAACCATAACTTAACACCTAAGCAATGTCATATGTGTGGTCAAGTGAATGGAGTCGATCATACGTTGGCTCACTTCCGTATTGGTCATGTTTCAATGTCAACCTTTGGTAGGGGTACGCTTTTTCCTTACTCAAGTTTAAAACCCCGACAAGGTTTTTACGAGATCACATTTTGTACAAATATCCTCGTGATCATTAATAAAAATTTAAATCTTATCCTATCAAATATAGCCAAAAATTAACCCTTAATTTCATAAATGTCACTTTTTATTAAATAATTCAGATATTTCAAATATATCCAAAATTCCACCTAAATAGACACAAATACCCTCAAATTTAACAATCAAATAAATTAGAGACGTTTTAGCCAAAATGATTCGTGATATTGACATAACTCCTTAATCTGATCCTTAACCATTAATGATAATCAATAGTAGTGTTCTTGACTTTGTCCATCATGATCATTTTAATCTTTCTTTGAATTTGTCCATCGTGATCATTTTAGTTTTTGGTGACAAATTTGTCAATTGTTCTGTTAGTGTGATGATGTGGCGTCACATGGGTCTCACAAATACAATCATATAACGAAATGTAGATTAACTTTGAAAACTATTTTTATATTTAAAACTAAAAATGATATTAGTAAGCAAAAAGGCATTGAAGGCATGATTGAAATTCTGCTGCTTCTACTTAAAGTAACTGCAGCGGTGCTCAATGTCAATGATGAAGGGGTCGAAGGGGATACAGTTGTGGTGGTGGAGTGTAGAAGCGAATGTGAAGTTGGACCGGAGATTAAGGCAACAATAGCTAAAAAACCTTTAATTTATTTAATTGTTAAATGTAAGAGTATTTATCTCTATTTAAGTGAAATCTTGGATATATTTGATTTTTTTTTAATAAAAAGTGACATTTTTGAAATTAAGAGTTAATTTTTTGCTATATTTGATAAATACTCAAAAATGATCATGTACAGTTTTATCATTAAATTATTGGCTTTCTATCTGTTATCCTAACAAAGTAGTATTTCCTGGGCAATGGCAATGAAAAACATAATTGGTTTATATATGCTTACGACGAATGCCTTGAGAATTTTTAATTGTGACAGGAACACGAGTGGTACATCACGTATTTTTATGTAAGTGATGAGAAATTTTATTTTTTAAGTTATTAACTTTTTAATACACATATCTCACAATTTGTATAATGACACGTAATGTACCACTTCGTGTGCCAATCACACTGAAAAATCTCTCATGCCTCTAACAGAATCTTTTGAACGTCGTTTCCATCCATCTCAGAATTCATGTTGCTTGTTCTACAACATGTTGGAGCTCCATTGTTGCACGTTTGAGTAGACCTGAACGTATTTTGTCACAATACAAACAGGTAAAAAAAAAAAAAAAAAAAAGACAACATTTTACATTTTTTTAAAGAGTGGTGCTATTTACACATCATTTTTTTACATCCAACACACTCATCTCAAGTTTTGGTTGAGGGATCGAATGAAAGGACAAAAGTCAAAAGGAGTGTGGTATGTAAAAATAGGTGTATGGATAGGACCACGTACCCTCTCTAGAACTGATAGAGGAAAGTTTGGCTGCAAGTAATTGTGTAGTTGACTTTACAAATTAATTGCTGGACAGGGATAATCAGAAGAGTAATACTAGAGAGACAAAAATTTTAAACTAACATTATTTAGTTTGCAAATTTTATTAAAAATTTAGTCTCCCTAACATTATCCTAATCAGAATTCGTCAGTTCTTTGGCAGATTAGGACTAAATAGCTCATACCATCCACGAGTATGATTCTAGCCCTCTATCAGTCCAAGTGATCCAATTCGTAGTCAAAGGGGTGTGATATTCACACACATTTTTTTTACTTCTCACACATTCTTCTAATTTTAGGCCATCAGATCGAATGAATTGAAGAAAATTAACGGACATAAATTAACAAAGGGTATGTGAAAAGTAAAAAAAAATATGTGGATAACACATCAAAAAAGAGTGTATGGATAGCGCATCCTGTAGTCAAAATGTCAAAGTGGGGAATTGCTTTTGGAATGGGTACCAATTATGCAAACCCATATTTTTGTCTTTCGACGCTATTGCCTTTTGAATTCTCAACCCTCAAATACAATACAATTTGATTTTGATTTCTACTTTGGTATCCTTTAGAAACATGATTATTAAAAGAAAATATTATAAAATTAAAAACGGCACTAAAATAAGTAAACCAGTTTCAATATATATAAAAACTAACCAGATATAGAATAACGCACAACTCATCATAAATAAAACTTTTGATTCAACCACCCAATCGGAAACTCGTATGGATGCATAGCTCTAATTCTAATGCCTCCAATTTGGTTTCATTTTCTTAATTAATTTCTTAGATTTGGTTTCATTTTCTTAATTAATTTCTTAGTTTTACTATTGGTTTCTTCCTTATCAGCTTCACTAGATCGATAAACTAGTGACTAGACCACGGTATCTTTTCTGAATTTAGGTAATGTGAAAAGCTAGATATAGCTTTCCCTTGTTCAACTTAGCAAACTAGGTCTCATGGTATATTATAATCAAAAGCATATCGTCATTACTGCACTACTATTATGCGATATTGTGGATTTATATCGGCTTCAGAAAGCAGTTAGAAGAATAGAATATTAAGAAAAAAGGTAATCCCATGATTAAAGAAAATGTTCTGTTTGTATAATGAAAGCTTAGATTGTTGACAAATCGACTTATAATTTATAAAAGGTTTTTCAGTTAAAATAGTCTCTGAGATTTGCATAACATATCATTTTGACCTTTGAGATTGAAAATCAATAGAAATGGTCACTGAGATTGTCCACCATCCATTATTTTGATCATTCCGTTAGAAACTCCGTTAAGTGTCTCGTAGCTCTTGGCCGAAAGTTTGAGCAATTTTCAAAGTTTCATAACTCAATCATTTCTTAACCAAATTCGATCCATAATATATCAAAATGAAGATAGAAAAATGTAGAACATGATTATACCTATTTGGCTCAAAAATGGCTATCTTGGCGTTGAGTTAGCCACTTTCGAACCGTTTTCCGGCCAAACCATGACGAGTTAGCCACTGAGAAAGGTATCATTCTCTTCTTCTCAATGAGAAGTATGATTTTAGTTTTTGAATCAATTGATTTCGTTGAGTATTGAAGAAGTTATGAACGTTTAAAGTTTACCCAGTTTCGAACGAGTATTCCAGTTTTTCCGCTGACCCATCACTTTTCAGACTATTTTCCGACCATCTTTGACGATCATTGGGCTTCCAAATAAGTATACTCTTGTTCTACACTTTCCCATCTTCATTTTAATATATTATGAGTCGAATTTGATTAAGAAACGATTGAGTTACGAAGCTTGGAAAATTGCCCAAACTTCCGTCTAAGAGCTCCGAAACACTTAACTGAGTTTTTAACAGAATGACCAAAATAATGGATGGTGGACAATCTCAGAGACCATTTCTATTGATTTTCAATCTCAAGAACTAAAGTGACGTGTTATGTAAATCTCATGGATCATTTTAGATATAAAAACCTTTATAAAATGAGATCCCATAGCTGGTTTGTCTTGCTGCCATTCGAATTGGGATCAAATATAATTAAGTTAATTAGGTTCGAACTTCAAATTATTATAAAACAATCTCCAGTATAAATGCATGGAACACATCAATCACAAAACCATCTCAGTTAATTAAGTTAATTAATTAATGATATGAACCAGTGCCCTCGCTGCAGCGAATATATATGAAGCATGGTGATTAGCCAATAGCGATGAAGAGTTTTGAGAGGTCCTCATTAACAAGAGAAGACGCAGTTAGTGGCAGATTTATGATTTGAACTTTGGGATTCAATATTAAATACAAGTTCTTTTAGATAGAAATAAAGTGTGAAGAGCTAAAAAAAAAAAAAAAGAAGGAACTTTAAAGAAAAATCATATTTTTACATTAAAAAATCAATCTTAGTACTATTCACTTTACCTTTTATTTTGTCCTTATCTTTAAAACTCAAAATTTTCAAATCCTTTTTCATTAGTTTTTCAAAAAAAAAAAAAATTTATTTACTGAAGCATTTCGTCAAATGCTTGGTAGGCTTGTTATCATCAGCTAAACCATGTTGTGCATACACGTAATCATCATATGCCAAATGAATCTGATGAGCGATGTAGCGAGAATTTGTCGGGTAGTGTTGGTACAACTTGTCGAGATACAAACATTTAGAAGTCACAAAAAAAATTTGTACCAAACATTCAAAAGATTATCGGAAGGCCTTCATATGTATATTTTTCGGACTTCAGGTGGTCCTGGACCACCTTGGTTCCTACTTTCATCCGCTTGGACGCAGTCCACTCAAATTTTTTTTCTTTTGCAATTAAGATTTAAGGGATGTGATATTCACACACCTATTTTTACTTCTCACACACCTTTCTAATTTTCGGCTATCGGATCGATTGAAATGAAGAAGATCAACGGACATAAATTAACAAGAAGTGTGTGAGAAGTAAAAAAAGATACGTGGATAGCATACCCCAAGATTTAATAGTAGCTAGTAGCGTCATTTGTCTAATAAAATATTCGCAACATGTGTAAAAAGTAATTCATCCAAAGACAACGGGCACCCTACGGCAGCATTCGAAAACAACTATACATTTTAATTAGATTTTTAATTGTGTTTGCATCATCGCATGATCACGCATTCATCAGAGGTAGAGTTGGAAAGTGATAATATGCTCTCAAGTTTTTAAAATTTCTCATGGTAATGCATAATGATTCCTCAATATTTAAATAACCAATGAATTAATTAATTAATTGTGTTAGTAGCTTTCTACTAAATTACTAAGGATTTAATTTCGCTGCTGAAAGAATTAGCAGTTCCTCCTGCTGAGAGCCTATCACGACACGACACGTGTCACTTGGACACGTATCGTGCTGTGATAGGCTCTCAATAGGAGGGGCTGCTGATTCTTCAGCAGCCAAGTCTTGTTCAATTACTAATTGATATCAAATGTAGAAAACTTCAACTTTATTAGGTTGTCCTCGTTTCTTAATGCAGGTTTTACGGATTCCCCTTTCAAAGTATTATAGTTTAATTGGCTTGTTTAGACATTAAAAAATAATTGGGGCTTGAAAATGTTGGTAAAACTACACCAGCAAAGACAACCACTGGAGCACAAAAAGGAGGTTTTATTTGTTTGTTAGTCTTAGTCCGCAGATTATTTTAATTAATCATGCTGCTTTAAATATTAAACTCCTTGAGGTGGGCTCCATGATCCTCAATGAAAAGCTGCCTTACCATTAGAAATTTAGAACGAATGTTGTATGCAAATTACTAGGTAATAAACAAATTAGGGTTCATTAAACAATGACATGTGAATCCATGTGAAGAGGGTCCTTCATGTTTCTGTATACAACTCGATCTGTAAGATACATCCTTTGAGTGTCAAGGAAACATCCTTTTAGCGACAATTTTATATAACTAGTTTGCTGTAAATATAAAAGTTTTATTCATGTATAGCTCCTTTATATCTCTAGTACCATAATAGTTAACATGGATGGAGATGAATATTATGCGTGTGAAGCGTATAATTATGTATCTTTAAGATGTGAAGCACATGTGTCCGTTAGCAGGGGTAGATCAATTTATGAACCCAAGTGGTCTCGGGACTACTTGAAAGTTCGAAAAAAGGCCTGTGAGGATCTTCGAGGACCATTCAACGGTCTGGATAGGTGGTGGAAGAGTTGACCACCATGGTTGTGCAGATGTTATGCAGCAAAGCTTTGAAATAAGAAGAAATATCGAAGTTCAGACGAAGAGGAACACAAAGAAGACCACCAAGGCTCTGTTGTTCTTGGACCTTGGTTCCAAGGAAAAAAGAAGACTTTCCATCTCCATTTTCCACATGACCAACTCTCCATTTATTTTTTTTCTTTTTTAATTGTTGTCCAATCAGGTTTTGCCACTTAATATTTTAATTAATAAAGGGATATGCTATTACTCAATCATTTTTTTTTTTTTTTGAGTTGACCGATAGCGTTAGTAAGTTAGATTAGCCGCCAACGGGGTTCGAACCCACACCGTTATGCAAGGGCACAACACCTTTTCAGCATTGTGGTAAAAGGCCACTTGCTTATTACGCCATCAATACTTACTTTTTGTACCATATATTTGACACCGTTTCTCTTTTAAAATTCACTATAAATTCATACAATATTAGAAAAATATTTCGTAAAGTACCACGAACTTGTAATCACTTGAATTTTCATCTCATACTATCAAATTCACTAAAATACTAAAGCAAAAATTTTGATATTTTTGTATGTTAAATGTTAAATAATAAACCAATCTAAAATAATAAACCCAAATTCTCAATACATGTATAGCTTTTTTATGTGTGAATAGGCACTTAATTTTATGATATATAATAAATTTTCTTAAACTCGCCTAGTCTGCCTAGGCTATTGTCTAGGTCCCATCTAGGCGCATAAGCTTTAAGTCGCAGCTCGTCGCCAAACTAGCGCCTAGTGTACCTTGATTAGGATCGCCTGATGTTAGATTAATCCTAAATCCTTTGAAAAATATTTCGTAAAGTATCACAAACTCATAATCACTTGAATTTTCATCTCAATTCAATAAACCCAAATTCTCAACATAACTATAGTTTTTTATGTGTAGATGGCACTTATTTTTATGATATGTAATACATTTACTTAAATTTGGCTAAACTCTTATCTAGGCCCCGTCTAAGCGCATAGGCATTAGACTCTGGCCCACCGTCCTAGCGTACCTTGTTTAGGACCGCCTGATGTTAAATTCACCAATAGCCATTAGGGTTCAAACGTGAATTAACCTAATAAATACTATGAAAGAAGTTGAGATTTTGAAATGTTCCATGTCTACACATCCCTACATGATTTACATATTGGTCGAGATGGCGCCCGAATTGTTTTGGATATTTTTATTCAATTTGTTTGCAGTGATGACTTTCCCTTTGTTGATTTCGCCAAGGAATTTTCGGCACAAATATATACTGATGAATAGCTAGAGACTAGCTAGAGTGGTAAGCATGGAGATATTTCATTTTATAAAAAAACTTAAGCTAACTAATGAAAATAATAAATCTTATATAGATGCATGCATGGTAATCTGTTCATTTGCTGACCATTGTTCCATTAATTGCGTACACTCATGGCTAATTAGTAGTTTATATATATTAACCTAAGCTTCATACTTGGCTCTTCAGTTAATTAGATATATGTGCATGGAAAAGTTTTTCAAATTCTATAACATATATGTGGTTTAGTTGAACAAAAATTTTAGACAAGCACAGTAGCCAAGATCAGCAATATTGGTCCTATAAATTAAACTAGCTAACAAATTAAATTAATAAGTTAGAGAAACAACATGTGTATTGGTTTCATGGAAAAGTGGACTTAAATCTTCACCTAATAATTAAATATGAATACAGATGAACGTCACTCGTGAGACGAAAGAAAAGTGTGGATATAGCTTCCAAATTTTTTGTATTTTTATGCTTATTATTTGTTAAAATAATTTCTAGTTTAATAATACTTCATAATATTTCCGGTTAATACATTATCAAAAAGAAAGAATACAATAAATTAAACATATCCTTATAAAAAAAATAGATAAATTATATATATACCGATCCCACCACAAGATAAGTATACAATAGAATACAATAAAATGTACAAGTTTAATTGATGACCAAATTAATATACATTATAGTATAAGACTTGTTTCAAAAGATTAGTAGTTTAATTGGAAGAAATTCTCAAATTAGTAAAAAGTATATCAGAAAGATGCAAAGGGCCTATATTTATGTATAAATGTTTGTACATTTAATTTAATTTAACTCTTCCAACAATCTATGATTCATTTCTTTCATGTTTTAGTCATTAACTTACATATATAAATGCTAATGTGTAAAACATCACCTGATTTAAAAGGGAAAATTTCTACAGTACTCGATGTTTTAATAAAATTGAAAGCAAGTACTTGTTTTACTATATATACTACTTATACTAAACAGAAGAATTAGAAGAAGAAGAACGATGATATTGATATCGATATCGATGATGCATAAACAAATGATGGCTAGCAAATCATAGCTATTGAAATATGTATACACAGAATATATAATCCACTGCTCAACGCTTCTCATCTTCTATAATTCATTTCTACCAAGTACAAAGCACAACATAAATTAAGGAAGCTTAAGTACCTTAATGATTTCCAGTTTAATTCCTCCTATAAAGTTAAGTTAATATGAAAGAGTAGTAGTACTACTAGTAAGCACTCACGTCTCATTTTTATTCCGAATTAATTGTCCATAAACCCTAATTTTATTAAGTAATTAACTTTTAAAAAGGAGGCCTACCACCACCTTGACCATGAGCCCAAGATGAATAAGCTGCCTGCTGATCGTGGCTCAACTGTGTCTGCCCTCCTCCATTCGGAAGCAAATTCGGTGGAATATTATAAACCCCTGCCAACGCCGCCGGGTCTCCCATCCCACCACCGCCAATTCCTGGCGGCGACCCCACACCTCCTGCCGCAGTCCCCGAACTAGTACCCCCTCCTGCTTGCTCTTCTTCCTCCTCCAACGGCAACCTCTCATACGTCGCATTTGTAAACGTCGCTGCGATCACCATCACGGGCCCTGAAGCCACAAGGGGTCCCACCACGCTTCCTCCAACAACCTGGCCTTGCCCGCCTGCCAAGTATATGGTCATTCCAGTCGACCCAGGCGGTGCAGGGCCAGGCAAAAACGCCCCAGTCAAGGACAAAATCTCGAACCTCCCGTGAAGCGCCATGACTGCGCCGGGCGCGGACGGCTGCCTGAGCGTGACGTTGGTGACGGTGCCACTCCCACTCATGACACAGACGCCACGCTGCCTTCTCCTGGCGAACTGGGCTACGCTGCTAGCGATGTCGGCCCCGTTGGATATCTCCATGACGTGGCTGCGGAGAGCGTTAGGGCTGTCTCTAGTCACAAAGATTGGGGGTTTGGGCTTGTTTTTGGAGCCAGGCGGACGGCCTCTGGGTCGTCTCGTGGCGACTTCGATGGCTCCTTCCTTGGGGTCGTCGCTGTTGTTATCATCTTCATCCCCGCCGGATCCTCCAAGGCTGCTGGTTCCGGTGTTGTTCATGGAGATTCCCAGATCTGGTTTGATGATGTTTTTCATGGGGGAGCTTCCGGCGGCTGCTACAGCTGAGGTTTCGTTCACTACTCCTCCTCCCGGTAGACCTACATGTCCAGTCCACCACCGGTTCGCCATGATCGATTCAAAAAATGAAAAATAAAAACAAAAAAAAAGGAGGAGGGAAGGATGAAGGTATTATAGTAATATATAAATTTATAAAATAAAGGAAAAGATATAGGCACAAGTAATATAATTAAGCTGGTTGATTATATAAAGAAAGTGTCTGTGTATAAACAGGAAACCTAGATATATATAGACATATATATATATAGACATATATATATATATATATGTATATGTATGTGTGTGTGTGTAGATATATAAGAACAGCTTGAAGAGGTAGGGTAAAGAAATGGGAAAGAAAATTGAGAGGGCCCTAGCTGGCTAAGTAAGGTAACAAGAGAAGTGTAAGAGAAATCTGGTCAGGTGCGACCAAGATATATAAACGATCAAATGGGGAAGAATAAAATTAACAGTTTGGGTTTTTTTTGGGGTTAAATTAACTTGGGTAGGGTTTGGGTTTGTCAAGGTCAAGGGCAATCTAGGGAAGCTAGCCAGCTTTGTGTTCTTTCTTTCCTTCTTTTAGTCTCTCTCTCTCTCTCTCTCTGAGAAATTATAGATGTGATGCGAATTGGAAATAGAAATGAAATTAAATTAATGAAAAGTTGAATGGGGGAAGGTGGTGGTGCGTAGTGTCTGTCTTGGGAATTAGGGTTTTGTTTGGGTGGGGTCGAGTGCACGTGATGAGAAGGTGGGCTGCAAGTCCTCCTCTCCTCCGATTTCTTGTAGCTAAGCTTCATTTGGTGATTTAATTATGTAAGAAACTTGACTGGAAGATCGATTTTCATGACAAGTACCATCATCAATAATGCATAATTACATATAACCCAACCTCTCTATGTATCTTAATTGTCACATTAGCAAGAGCGTCAAAAAGAAATAGTTTTCACACATTTTTGTTTCTCTTCATGAATATTTCTATTTAGAAAAATACTAAGGAGACTATTTTTGGATACCATTTGATGTGATAAGTGATATGTACATACCCCGTCAATTAATAAATTCATCTCATTAGATGTTGATTGTATGCATCACTTGTCACATAAAATGATACACCATTGTGATATAAATATGTGGTTTGTCTAAACAAAGTGTGCAGATAAACAAAAAATGGTTTGTATAAATCATTTCTCGAAATTACGGACTCGCTTGGAACTACTTATTTAAAGCACTTCTGTTAAAAAACATTTCCAATAAAAATGCTTCTATTAGAAGAATACTAAAATATTTAATAAAAAGAAGCGCTTCCTAAAAAGTGTACTTCAAACTTCTCATTCCAAATATAATCAAAGCACTTTTGATGATCTAAAAGTGTTTCTAGTTACTTCAAAAACACTTACAAACAAACCCTAAATCATTTAAATATTTTATTTTCAAGTACATATTCCCTCATTTGGATCGTATATAATATCATGTATATGCTCATTCATAATTCAAAGATATAATTTGGGATTTTGTTTTTGCTAATATTTTTACTCCAAATTGATGAGTGAGCTACACTGATCTCTTATACATGAATATCATGTGAATAAGAGGAACTACGCACGTACATACACTAAATTTGGGAATGCAGTACCACTGCTTTTAGCTTAACTTGTTCCTTTCCTATGCATTCTAATTAGCATTTCCCAGTTTTCAGCATTTTATTCTAATATTATATATGAAAAACATAAAATTATGTTTATATGCTGGTAATTTAACATAAAAGCCACTATCTGATTACATATTATATTAATTACTATATGTTAAATCTCCAGCACTACTCTATCTCTCTTGGTAGAGCTGAGTCCATCAAAAAAGGGACAAGGGAAGGGAAGGGGAGGAGAACGCCCCCCGGGTGGGGGGGTGAAATAAAATTTGACTAGGAATACCCAATTCGTGAAAGCGGGGAGATAACATCTTTGTTGGTAAAAGACGTCTTAAGAAACCTGGCTATATATCTTCATGTTTCAACCTATGGCCACTCCACATCTTTGCATGGATGTTCCTTTTATTTTTCTTAAATTTTGAAACATACAATTCGTAATCTCTATTATTACATTCCAATTTTCAGCTTTAAAAAAAAAAAAAAATATTTGGGTTTAAAACTTTAGGATTGGGAACAAAAAAAAAATCGAATCGGATAAGAACTTTCAATTAAACTTGCACTATGGCCCTTACCTATTGAAAATGAATCAATTTGGAATAATGGAGAATTTTATTCTTTTTTAAAGAAGCTGCAGATTCTCATCAACAAAAGCCAAACGGCAAAGAAGAAGATTTCTCCTCTAGAAAGACTAGAATCATATCTGATATAACTAGAGAAGGATCCCCAATTCAATCACAATTCTCAACAACCTAATGAGCAATCCTGGCAAGACGATGGGCCACTCCATCAACTTGGCGGCGATTAACGTGGGAAGGTGCAACTCCAATGATCGATTTAAGCAAGGCCTTAGCATCTTCTACAACTGGACCAACCATTGTCGAATTGAGAGAACGCTCCAGCAGCACCAAAGTGATATGGAGATAATCATGAAGACAAATCTCTCTTTATCATTGTCACATCAACCTAAGTTCTTAGAATGTTTGTCAGGTGGTTAGGTGATTTGTTAGTTAGTTAATTAGTTACTCTATGCTTAAGTGAACTTGTATGGTTCAGTATATAAGGTGCTTTAACTTACAAATGTAATTAGTCAATCATCTTGTTAGAAATACAGAAATACAGAACTCTATTTTCTCTTTGAAGTTTCTCTCTAATTCTTCATCTTACTCAATTCTTCATTCTCCTTTGATTGTTTCACAATGTGGTTAACAAATCATTCTTAAAGATGAAATTTTGAAAACCCCTTCCGCCGTTGAAGCTAACCCCGCACGAACCTATTGAGAGTTGTCCCACATCGGTGAGGGACTAGATTTGCTATGTGCTTATATGATCTTGGGCTACTCCCCATATTGCCAATTGGTTTTATGGTGGAACCTCAATTTCATCATGGTATCAGAGCAGGTTGTCCTCGTGTGAAGCTAAACGGCCACACGCGCGCCACGTCACCAAGTTGTTGTCCACTTGTAGGCTTGAAAATTGGCCACACGGGGGCGTGTTGAGAGTTGTTCCACATCGATGAGGGACAAGGTTTGCTGTGTGCTTACATGATCTTGGACTACTCCTCATATTACCAATCGGTAGCTTCAGCCTGCAAAGGGGAGAAAACATTGGCCAACTTTCTAAACGAACGCAACAACAAAGACGCCCTCAGAGTCTCTGACCACTATTCCTACACCCCAAAACTTTAAGGATTCATTCCAGGCTCCATCAATAGACGACCGCTTCGAGGACGGGACCATTTGGGACCGCTTCGAGGACGGGACCATTTGGGATGAATACTAGAGTTAACTAGAAGGCAGATTATCTGCCTTCTATTTGGGTGTCTTTTTTATTTTATTTTTTTTTGTGCGGTCACGGTTAAGTTTACACTTGATTGAGTTAACTTTTGCATATATCACAATTATCTTCCATTACATTATAGTAAATTTAATATCAAGTGAAAAACCAAAAATAAAAAAGGTCATTAGTACTAGGTTTTTTATTTTACCCATTCAATTGTAATGAACGAATTTTCATCGTAGAAATGTTATAATGATCAGACTTGTTCATTTTATTAATCATTAAAATCTACTTTGAAAAAAAAATCAATTAAATTATAAAATTGTTTTCCAAATCAATTAAATTATAAATTTTGAGTTTTAACGATAATGACAAAATAAAAGGTAAAAATGAATAATAACATAATTGACTTTTTAGTATAAAAATGTAATTTTTCGTTAAAGTTCCCTTTAAAGAACATGAAGGGTTGGATTTGGTTGCGTGTTTTCTTTTTTTAGATAAAATAACACCGGCCCAAGATGTATTCACATTTATAATGGGCTTGGATCAAAGCCCAAGTTCAGCTTACGCTCTGTTTGGACAAGCTCCGAAACTGTTCGTGATAGAGAGACAAGGCTGACGACCTGTTTGAAGGCCTTCCTCTGCCGTCTGCAAATCTTCCTCCTCCTTCTTCTGAACTTCAACTCCGGCAACCGCCGCCTGAACCACAAAAACCACCAAAACCTCGAAAGACCGCTTCTTTTAGCTGCGATTCTTCGTCTTCTTCTTCCCCTGCTCCTCCTCCTCCTCCTGCAGCTCCCCCAAAACCAATTCTCAAATCCGCCCTCAAGCGGCCGAAGCCCACCGAATCGATCCCAGAAGGTAATTTCTTTGTCTTTTTTAATATATGGCTACAAAACCCGTTACTTTACCTTTAAATTCTATATTTCCAAAAGCTGCAAATAGTGCCTGATTAGGGTTTTAGCTTTTCTTTCCTTTTCGCTATCGAAAACCCATGGAAGGAAAATTGAACTCATTTATCCATCTGGGTTGCATTTGTTTTAGTTATTGTAATTTGCATCCCTGAATAATGTACAGAGGTTATGCTCTTTGAAAATATTAGTCTTTTGATATAATTTTGGGAATGTAGCTTCTCTTACAGGAAATGCGGTTTCTTAGTGTTCGAAATCTATCTAGAAATCGGAGTGTTGACAGTTTCGTAGTGTTCAAATTCTAGCTGGAAATCGGAGTGTTGACAATTTAATAAAGTTTGATTTTTGTTTATTTCTTCATTGATGCAACTTCTGTGAAACACCAATGTTTTGAAATAATTTTGGGAATGCAGCTTTTCGTGCGGTTTCTTAGTGTTCGAAATCTATATAGAAATCCTGTGTTGACGGTTTTGTAATGTTCGAATTCTAGCTGGAAATTGGAGTGTTGACGATTTAATAAAGTGTGATTCTTGTTTATTTCTTCATTGATGCAACTTCTGTGAATTACCAATGTTTTGAAATGAGCTAATATGTTGGAACTGGTTTTTAGAAACTGTGCCGGAAAAGAAAAAGTTGATGTTTAGAACCACGACGGATGCCTCAGAGCAACAGGTGAAAGAGGCTACGCAGAAGATAGCATCACATATAATGACTCCTGCAAAATTTAGTAAGGCTTCAAAGCTTGCCATCCAGCTGATTCAGGCGGGAAGTGTCAAGGCTGAGACCAGTGATTACTTTTTTTCGATACTGGAAGCCGCAATGGCATCTCCTGCTGCTTGTACGGATCCTTCCTTGCGAGCTGATTACCATGCACTGTTTTCAGCAGCACAAGATGCCTCTGAGGTAAGACCGTAATCTATAAGTCTACAGATGGTACATGATAATGTTAATACTGGTTATATACTCAACTTAATAGCTTAAATTTTGTATTTTAGTGTCTCAGTAAAAAGCAGAAGAATCAGTTAACTACGTGTACAATCAGGGCGGTGATGGCAAATGAGTTGTTCACCGACGACAGCTTCCTGGTAAGGACTTCTCCTATGCCATAGTTTGTGATTTTGTTTTTTGAATCATATAACAAACCATATATTTCATGTAATATAATGAATTTCGGCGTGGAACTACTATTTGTTTTTATGATTCACTATGCCTGACTTGCCTTTTTTTCCGTCCTTCATTTTCTTCCTCTTTTTCTTGTCATGCATTTGTTATGTGACCGTTTACAAAGTTCTCAAAAGCAGCTGGACGATTAAGGGAAGCCATATCTAATCTGCCTGTTGCAACCGAGGATGTTGACAGATAGGAAGCGGCTGTGCTGGAAGATGAAACAAATTTAGCAAATGAAGATGATCTGACAAAGCAGGACGTGACTTCAGCTGCACCAGCGGAAATAATGATGAGGAGTCTGATCCGTTTGGGCTTGATGCATTTACAACTCCTGCCTCTACGAAGAAAGATGATAAAACAAAGGGAAAAAAAAGATAACAAGATCACGAAGGAGGAGGAAGAGACCAAGAGATTCCTCAGGTCAAAAAGAGAAGCCTTGGTTCTTTGTTTAGAGATAGCTGCTCGGCGTTATAAAACCCCATGGTAGGTTCTGGAAAACTTATGCGATGTGCTTTTCTTAGTATCCAACCTATTATCACCTGAAGAGCTAGAATTTCTTATGTTATATTGTGCTTTTACTTTGCAGGTGCCAAACCGTCATAGACATATCAGCCAAGCGCGCTTTTGATAACGTAGCAAGGTTCACATGGAAACAAAGGAGGGCCATTGAGAAACTTCGGGCTTCCATACGGGAACAGCATAATCGTACAAAACAATGGAAATCGGTCACTGGGAAACTCGATGCCAATGCTTTCGAGTGGCTGCAGCAGAAGTATGCTACTGAGAAGATCAGTATTCGACATTCAGTTGGAAATAGTGGGATCGTAAAACCGAAATGTGGCTTGGATGACAACATATTATCGGTATGGATGTTGATCATTCTTTAGAAGGAAAAGCGTGTAAAATTTGTAGTTGTTGATCTAGAATACTGTAATTGTTGATCTGAATGAATTAATTACATTTAGAATTAATGTTAAATAGTCATCGTTTGCTACCAATAACATCGATTGTTCAAAAAAAAAAAAAAAAAAAAAACTCATGAAATAGTACCACCTCATGGCCGTATGTCACACGAACAATGACATTTCTCAAGCTGAGTAGTTGTTGTGTTGTCTGAAATTATGGTCAAATCTCGTGCTACCCCATCAGTTACAAATTACAGTGGAAAGAGATCCTTCCGGATCTTTCCCTTCAAAGTCTAGGAATCAAGTGATATGGACCTTTAAAATTTGATATAACGGCTAAAAACAGATAAATTAGTGAAAACTTTTAAAAGCTATAATAATTTTTTTACCATTGGATCAAATTTTAAAAGCCCGGATCACTTGGTCCCTAGGCTTTGGACAGAAAGATCTGGAGAGGATCCCTTTCCAATTACAATGACCCATTTTGCTTCCTTGACCAATTTGCATTTTGCCCCCTCCTTATAAATTTCACTAAAATTTTGTAAAACATGATGACGTAGTAGAAATTTCATTACAAACTAAACGTGTTAGTAGCAAAGTGAGACACACAATATCAATCACATAACAAGATGAGTCATCACATATTTCGAAGTGCAATGTGAAATTTGAGAACTGAATACAATACAAATATGTACTTAATATAGTCACTAATCATTATATGATTGTAGAAATAATAATTTATTTAAATACATGTAAATATTATAGTGAAATTTGACCATAATTTCCGAGGTACAAAAACAATTAAGCCTAAAAAAAAAATAGAAAGGGGGCAAATGGAAGAATACCGCATAAAACAAGGACGGCCTTGCAAAATAAATCACCATTTCATCGAAAAATCCCTAAACCCTCATCCTCCTGCGCCTCTATATAAACACCCCTAAAACCCTGGCCTCTCATCGCATCCTCTCCAGAGTTCATCTCCGATACAAATTTCATCTGCTGGTAACGTTCTCTCTCTCTCCCAAGTGTTTCTGTATTTCAAATTTGCTAGCTTTTTTTGTTCAATCTGTGATGCTATTAGATCCCAATTCCAAAGAATTTATATTTCTAAAGAAAAAAAGCAAACAATAAATCGAGGAAAAGCATATATCGAAGGCTTATGGGCGATAGATATGAACAGCCCATGCGCTCAATAATTGTGCGAAATCATAAATCTTTCTTCTTTTTTTATTATATCCTCTCGACATTGCCCGAGGATTTCGAAGAATGATGACATTGTGTTAATATTAATTTCTTTGTGCTGTTTGGTGGGGTTTGTTGATTTTATTTGTTTCTTGATTTGTTTACTGGGTTTTTGTAAAGTGTTGGAATTTTGAAAGAAGTTGCCCGATTGCGTTGTCAGATCACGAAAATTGTGTCAAAAGTATCGTCTTTGTGAATTAATTGCTGTGTTAATTGATTTGATCTGTGTGTTTGGTCTAATGTGGTTGTGATTGGTTTCGGCAGATTGGAAGTTGTAGAGAAAATGTCGAACCCGAAAGTTTTCTTTGACATATTGATCGGAAGGATGAAGGCGGGTCGAGTTGTAATGGAGTTATTTGCTGACAAAACCCCGAAAACTGCTGAAAATTTCCGCGCTCTTTGCACTGGAGATAAAGGGATTGGATTATCAGGGAAGCCACTGCACTTTAAGGGCTCCACATTTCATCGCATTATCCCGAACTTCATGTGCCAGGGTGGAGATTTTACAAGAGGCAATGGGATCGGAGGAGAGTCAATTTATGGGGCAAAATTTGAAGATGAGAACTTCAACTTGAAGCATACCGGCCCTGGAATTTTGTCGATGGCGAATGCTGGACCTAATACCAATGGTTCGCAGTTCTTCATTTGCACTGCAAGAACCCCATGGCTTGACGGAAAGCACGTTGTGTTTGGAAAAGTTGTTGATGGATACAGTGTTGTTGAGAAAATGGAGAAGGTGGGTTCGGAGAGCGGGACTACTTCTGAACCTGTTGTGATTGAAGACTGCGGCCAGGTAAAAGATGAGTGTTGATGTTTGAATAGTTGGGTGAAGTTTCAAGTAACGTCTTAGCTTAGGGTTGCTGGTAGCGTTAGTTAGTTTCAAGTTTCCAGCAAAAATTGTGTTTTGCTTGAAGAAATTTGGACGCCTACTGAGTATGTAATGCAAATGATACTTGAATCGATATATATTTTTGTTAAGTTTGGTTCCTCTACGTCGAAATTCATTCTCTAAACATGCTAAACAAGCCTCGCGGAGGCATTTTGTTCGAATGAAACCAAACTCGAAGCATTAGGTTGAATCGGGGAGTTAGGCCTCCAAAACGTGCTAAACAAGTCTCGAGGAAGCATTAGATCGACCGTAGATTGTGTGAACTGCACGTTTTCGTTTCGAACTTTTAGTGGGTTCATCACATGGCAGTTTGTTCCCAGGAGATTACTGTTCTGTTTTGTTACTGAAACCGAAAGAGTTAACCACGATACACATTGCGAAAGATAACACATCTAGTTAAGTCGAAAGTCGTTTCAAATATTCTGAACGTATAAGATAATCATACAAAAACAGTTCAAAACCTACTAAGACAAAATAACTGGGAAAATTATGACGACGAGTCTGGTTAAACAACATTACCAAAAATCGTTGTTACAGAAGAGTGATTCAGAAGGACCATCTCTTACTCTTACACTTCCTACTCCCAATCCTCTTCGCTCAATTGATCGTCTGTCTCGTGTCTTGGCGGCCTCACGATCAACACCACAGTCCCTAAACACTCCTCCACACCAGCTGCCGTCAATGCCGATCCCCTTACAACCTTAAACCCCAAACCCTCACCATCCACCGCCGCCAAATAAAACCCGTCATCAGCTTCCACCTCTCTCTTGCTCCTATCAGCCACCACCAGTATAGGCTCTTCCTGATACCACCTATTCACCTTCCCAGGCAAAACCCTCGCGTCACTAAACGACACCACCACTCCGCCCTTCCCTAAACTTACCACTGGCTCCCAACCGGGCAACACCACCCACCTCTTCCACCCCTTCTCTGCCACCATAACCCCAAGCTCCCCCTCACCCGTACACTCCCACGGCGCCTCCATAACCTCCTTATCCTTTTCCTCCGCCCTACAAACCGGCAAGATCACAACTTTAGTTGACTCTGCCACCTCCCCAAACTTCAATCTCACAACCGGAACCCGAACCCCAACTGCAACGTCCTCCTCCCCCTCTTTATCTTCACTCTCCCCCTCCAACTCTTTCAAAATTACTTTTTTGGCCTTATCAGTCTGTGCAACCTTCAATGCCTGCTCTAAAGCAGCAGTTCTAGGTTCAGATGGATTCTTGTGCTCCCTCCCCTGCCTCAAATACATAAACCCTAAACAATCACCAGCGCTGGCATAGTCAAAGCTCTCCCAACCCTTTTCGGTCCGCCGACGAGGGAAGTCTTTCATCGAACGGGCCAAATCCTGAGCGCCTTCGGCATCAAGCTTGTTCTCAATTATGAAACGGGCAGCAGCAGCTCGCTGCTGGACGCTCAGGAGCCGGATTTCGTACAACAATTCGGAGCCCCCCAAGTCGAATTCGGAAACAATTTCTGGGTCGGTGTTGGATTGAACTAAAGAGTCCCTCACCTGCGCCGCCACCACCAGGCGGTTCTGCTCGACGCTGGAAATGCCGGTGATTTCTTCGATGGTGGGGGGAGTAAAGCCTTCTTGGGTTAGGGAGGGGATTAGTGGGGCGTATTCGAACCAGAGGCCGAGGCGGTTGGCGAGGATCTCGAGGCGGCCATTGGCATCGAGGGAGCGGAATTTGGAGGGGATTGGAGATGGGGGCGGCCGGAATGGCTGGTAGACTTGTTTCTGTTGTTGTTGGGAGCTGGAGGAGGGAGTGATGGTGGCGGAAATGGGTTTTGGGGAGGAGGGTTTGGGGCGGGGGAGGGGTGATGGGTGGGGATTGAGTAAGGAGGTGGAGGATAAGAAGGTGGTAGTGGAGGTGGTGGTGTGGTTGAAAGATGGGAAGGTTTTGAGAGAGTTTACTGTTACAGAAAGCATGGTGGTGGTGGCGGCGGTGGTGGGTTTTTGGAAATTTGCAAAATTTGGAGGGAGGGAGGAGGTTTGCCCCTTATCTCATCAGTGATATACTTCTGGATGAGAGAGAGAGAGTTCAGTTTCAGTTTCAGTTATGCAGCTGAGGTAGTTGGTAAATTCAGTTGAAGTTTTGTTGGGCTGAGCCATTTAGTAATTAATAGTTGGTTATGTTTGCCATGGACCATCCTCATAGGCCTAACTTAACCCATGCCCACTCTAGACACAAGCTAAACCAGGTCCTCATTCAAAAACTAGGGTCCTGCCCAATTTCAAGAGAGTATTTGCTGCTTGCCATATACAAACAACAACAATTAAGTCTTATTTCACTAAGTGTCCTATGCTCGGCTGTAAGAATCTTAGAATGTGTCATATGCTCGAAATTGCGCAAAGTCTTCCGTTAACTCTACGTACTTCATTTACTTCTTTATAATCACTTTTCAAATCTTCCTAGTTTTTTTCCTATGCTTTTGCCTTGAACCTCTATCTCATAGTCACATCTTTCAAATGGAGTATCTAAGATCTTCGATTCACGTATCCATAGCATTTTAACCAATTTTCTCTCATTTTATCTTTAATTGCAACCACTCATACTTTACCTTGCATATCCTTGTTCTTAATCCTATCATTTCTCTTGTGGTGCTTGCCATACATTTTGAATAAATCAGCCCAATTCACTAACTCTTCTCTTTTTAGTTTTTGAATTATTCACTATGATTCACTAACCCTTGCTGAGTAGTTCTTTAATCTGGACGCCCGAACCACCAAGACTAAGACCCAACATGCGAGATCTGAAGCGGGATGTTGGGCCTTGAATAAGGGGTTGGCACGCAGAGGTTTGGCAAGGTCACCGACACTCAAGAATTTCTCCTTCTTAAGGAGAGATTCTTACATATAATCGATGATATATCTTGCTCCCCTATTCACTAGCCTTTGTCGGTGAGATATTCTTACTTGTATGGGTTATATTTCTTGTTCTTTTATCTCACGATAAGCAGGATGGAAAAGAGGATATATATTAAGGGCGGAGTCACCTTAGGTGAGGGCGAGCTCCAACCCTATGCAAAATTTGGGTAAACCTAATTTTAGGTGTTATTTCTTATGAAGTTAATCCGTTTAATGAACATATAGCCAAGCCACCCAACGAAAAAATTGGCCTCATTCACATTAACAACTGCTAAAATAAAACTTGTGTCTCCGCTCATAATTAAACTTTGTTTCTCGAATGTTTCTTCTTGATGAGACTTCACATCTCAATACTGTTATTAGGATGACTGTTATAATTGCCACGAAATCAGTGACGTCGGGACATTGAATCATTTGACCGCAATTCATAGGAGAACTTGAGCTTCGGAAGACTTTTCGAGCACTTCTAGAAGTTCTAATCGAAGTTTGATTGACCAAGCTTTAAGGAGGCAGAGGCAGAGGCAGTCACGCACACAATGATAATTAGTTCAAAGTATTTAGTGAGTGATTATATAATACAATAGCTTGACCAGCTTTTGAAACGCACAACAACTGCACGAGTCTTAGTTGGTAATTTTGTATTAATTTTCTTTTATGTGGTGAAAAGATGGGGTGAAGACATCGAAAATTTTGTATGATTTTATTATCATGGACTAGTTTGGTATTGTTGTTTTTTAAAAAAAATTGTTTATACTGTGATGTGAAAATAAATAGCTGTAAAATAAAGTTGTTGAGTGTTTGATAAAAAAAATTTTGTGTGAATGTTTAACAAAAAAATAGTGTTTGAATTTTTGGTAAGCTTTTATATAAAACTACTATGAATATGTTAAATGACTAAAAATAATATGGTATTGAATGTGATATAATAATTGCCAAAAAAATAATGTACAGACAAAGATTGTTATTTGGTAAAATATGCAGAGGTATACTTATCATTTGAAATTTTCATTAAATGAGTATTGTTCACTATACTTTGAAAAGGAAAAAAAAAAAATTAGGAGCATGGTAGACCCTTTTTCTGCTTTTCTATGCTTTTTGATGTCATTAACAGCAATTTAAAAAAAAAAACATTTTTATTTGTTTTACTAAGTACATTTGGTGTTCCAAATTTTTCAATAAACTACTTCTTTTAGAAACACTACAACCTCAAACCAGCCCTAAGCATGGGGATATATATGCATATATATATATATATGTATGTATGTATAATTCAGTCAAATAAGATTCAAATGCAAGCATTTGAGAGATTTGAGGCCATATATAAAAGGGGGTATTGATCGATTTCCCCTCAACTTGTAAGGAGCTGCCAATTTTCTTTATGAATTTTAAGTTTAGCCGACTATCTCTTTGAACTTTTATAATCGGTCAATTGCCTCTTTGAACTTTAATTTTTATCATAAACCCTAAACCATCAAATTCAAACAAAAAGTGTAAGAAGTGAACTAATGGATGTAACATCCCACATTGCCCAAGGGAGTGATCCTTAAATGTATATTCCCATCCCTACCTAGCACGAGGCCTTTTGGGAGCTCACTGGCTTCGGGTTCCATGGGAACTCCGAAGTTAAGCGAGAAGGGGGCTAAAACAATCTCATGATGGGTGACCCACTGGGAAGTTGCTCGTGAGTTCCCAAAAACAAAACCGTGAGGGAATGGTAAGCCCAAAGCGGACAATATCGTGCTACGGTGGTGAAGCGGGCCCGGGAAGTGATCCGTCCGGGCCGGGATGTGACAATTTGGTATCAAAGCCTAACCCTGGCTGTGGTGTGCCGACGAGGACGTCGGGCCCTTAAGGGGGGTGGATTGTAACATCCCACATTGCCCAGGGGAGTGATCCTTAAATGTATATTCTCATCCCTACCTAGCACGAGACCTTTTGGGAGCTCACTGGCTTCGGGTTCCATGGGAACTCCGAAGTTAAGCGAGAAGGAGGCTAAAGCAATCCCATGATGGGTGACCCACTGGGAAGTTGCTCGTGAGTTCCCAAAAACAAAACCGTGAGGGAATGGTAAGCCCAAAGCGGACAATATCATACTACGGTAGTGGAGCGGGCCCGAGAAGTAATCCGCTCCGGGCCGGGATGTGACAATGGAAGACGAGAAGAAGAAAAAAATTATATAAAAGTTTAGGAGAGGTAAATGGGTAAAACTAAAGCTCATAAAAGAAATTGACAACAGCTTATAAGTTTGAATAAGAAATTGAATTAAGATAAGCATTTTTTTTTTCACCGATGCTACTGAAAACCGTACGCATCGGTTGAAATTTAAGCGTACTTATATTATTGAACTTGACTATTATTTTTTCCTTATTTTTGTTTTATTTTTTCCAATATTAAAAACGACTTCAAACTCCTTCATTTCATTGAAAGTGACAATTGGCTAGCTTCATACAATGCACCACATGGCCTATCTTCGTTTTACGCTGTAGCATTCCCAATTCAACACCACAATTATTAAAAAGTGGATATTTAAAGGGGAAGTATTATTGGCACTTCAAAAATCTTATTCTACATTTTTTACAAGTGTATTTTTATTTTCAAATATAAAAGTTTGGAGTGTAAAATGAAAATTTTGAATTTGTGATCAATTTCTGAAGGTTTGATGAACCATGCAAATTAAAGCATCCTTTTTTATATCTACCTAATCTTCTATTTTATTTATAGAAAAATGCTAAAGCACCCTTTGGCCTTTGCAAAGGTAAAAGCAGTAAGCAAGTAATCCGGTTTGTAGCTCAAATAATAATAATGAGCGGTTACACATGCACCCAAAGCTCTTTATTCAATTCGCTTAATACTTGTATAAAAAAGATAACAAGGTACAATGCTTTTAACAATTTCTATACCCATAACACAAAAGAAAAACATATTCAACTTGTATATATAACAATTAAGATGATAATGTTGTGGCAATGGATGTATGTGATGTTTCACTAGATATAGCTTATTCCCACGAGGGAAATGCACCTAGATTGACCTCATGATACGATGGGTAGCTCTTTATCCGGTCGTCCTTTGAAACTCATCTATCTTCCTTTCTTAAAGATGCACTGAGTTCTCCACCACAAAAATGCAGAACTTGTCGCTAAATATATATAAGTAAAAGATGGCAGTTTCTGAACCCAATAATTTGAACGACAAAATTGAAGCAGTTTCTGAACCCAATAATTTGAACGAAAAAATTGAAGGCAGTACACCTAGCTAGTTGAATGCATGATTTGTACAGGTTCATGCACTGTCTAAATCCCAATAGGGCTCAAATGGCCATAGCCAATTTGTTTTCCCGTGTACGTGCTTTTCCTTTTCATGTAATTTTTTTCCCTTTTTTTCTTTTTTCTGGCCTATCCTATTTCCCGTTTTAAAAGGAAAGAAAACTGGTTTGATTGAGTTACATCTACATGTTGAATTCGATAGTGACGGGCGAGTATATACAGTAGTGGTTCTTGGTTCCTAGTCGAAAATAGATGGGCCATACAACGTTTTCCTTTCGTATGGCTGTCATCAGTTAAGGAGAGCTCCCTAGTTTTGTAAGACGATGCTTGACGGAACTTATTACGAATTTAAATCCTCTTCCGATCTCACCGTTCAAAATTGATGGATTAAGAAATTCGCACTGTTTAAAAGAAGAAGAAACAGATCCGGACCTTTGGTTTGTGGTAAGGTAGGTAAGTGAATGGGCTAATAGGGGTACTAGGATTTAAAATAAGTGGTCCAGGTTTTTCGGTTTGTCGACTTCGAAGTGCAAGATTTTAGAGTTTGCTCCGATATTAACTTTATAAAACTTCAGTCGACTGACCCATTAAAAAGATTAAGGAGCTCTCTCTCTCTCGTTTATGAATATAGTTGTAGTAATAAAAAAATGGTTATCAACCGGACACTTAACTGTACCAATTTCACATACCACTTTTTTTTTCACCATCCTCGTTTAAAATTCCATGCTCAAATTACGTACTCATTTTGATTTTTACGAATATAGGCGTAATGTATCATGTTTAGGTCATACAATCATGAGGGTGATATGCAATTTTTTCATGTACCCTCCTCTTCTATCACTATATGAATGGTTGATTTATTCATTGTGATTTGTATGAAGGCATAATATGTCATGTCTAACTTATGTAATCTAGCCAGGTCAATCTATTCTAATTTTATCCCTCTCCTCAGTTAGTATTCCATGGTCAATTTATACATTCTAATTCATATGAATACAAACATAACCTGTCATGTCTAGATCATATATTCTAGGAGGTATAAATCTGACATGCAAGATTTTCTGTAATTTACGAAGGGTACTACATGTTACATGTGTGTATATATATAGGCTGGGTAAATAACACCAGAAATGCAAGTGGTATAAAAAGTGGTAACAAGTTAAGTTTTGAAGGAAAAAAATTGAACGACCATCTACTTGAACCATATTTTGTAAATCACATAATGTGACGATCGATATAGTTGGACTCATTAAAAAAAAAAAAAAAGAATTCAACCATCAACTATCACATTATGATATTTACAAAATATGACCTAAAAACATAATCTTTCTACCCTTTTGCAAATTGAAGTAGCTGGTTTCAATTCATTTCTTGAATCACTAAAAAGGTGTAATGCTTTTCCTCTTGTTATTTTTTTATTTTTTATTTTTTTTGGAGAACCGCTTTTCCTCTTGTTTTATATTTTGTGTGCGCGCGCGAAAGCAGGCCTTGATCTTCTTAAAGCCACTTTTGACTGAGTGCATGAATTTTTTGCAAAAGAATTAGGACTTCCTCCATTACAATCCAAATCAAACACTCGTGCATTATTATTATACACATTAATTTAAGGAAAAGTAGCTTAATGTTTTATGTGTAATTAACATCTCAAATGTTTCAGCATGATTCTTTTTGGATAATACTTGATTCTCTTTTAGGGGAGGAGTCCATTCCCCAACTTGTAGATGACGTCATTCTCCCATTTGCAGATAACGCATATTCTTTGTAGAAATTTCATAATCAAAACAAATAATTTCTTCATCTTCATTTGTAGATCATTCTTATAAAAAAAAAAAATCATTTGAATTGGAAATCATTTAGTCCTCCAAAATTTTCAAATAAATGGACGATTTATAATTGATATGTTACTTGGTACTTATACAGTTGATTATTTGATACATTTGGAAGACTAATTGATCTCCAGTTTGAATTATTTTTGTAGGAATAATCTTCAAATAAAAAATTAAGATATTCAATAGTTCTAATTTTAAAATTTGTAAGACAAATATACGTTATTTGCAAGCGACATAATATGTTTATCTCACCGAGAAGAATGCAAATATTATATGTGTTTATCCCACGGTGAAGAATGCAAATATTATTCTTTCTTTTTAAAAAAATTATTTGTATGTGAAATTAAACTCTAACCCCAACTAGGCACCTCCGGTGAACAAAGAGAGGTTTGAAACTTAGAAAACGACTATACAGTCTAATCATAAGGACAATCCTTTTTCTTCGTGACCACTTGTCTCCCAACATTGTTGAGAATATGGTTTTGTAATAAATGAGGGAAAACAAATTTAAATTATATAAATGTCATCTATATCTCTTTCTCAACATTATATTGACTCTTAAGAACACGTGATATATTTTGTCAAAATTGTAACCCATCCAAAACTTCACATTGCAAGCATAAATTAATTCATCACCTAACTATTAGATCTAGTGATATTCTCTTTTGACGTTAAAAAATGTTTCATATTTGAAATATTATTTTTCTAGCTAGTGATCAAACAAATAAACTGCATAACAATTACCCTATTGGTGTCAACTTATTCTATCACTGAGAAGAAATTTATTCTATAAATTGCATAACAATTATAAATGGAAAATATCTTATTATTATATCCAAGTGAATATTCTGATGGAATATTTCATTTTTAATGTTGATAATATCGTTTGTTAAAAAAAAAAATAAGGATGTTATTTTAGGATTATAATGCGTGGTTTAATTTATGGTTTTGGCTTGGATTTATGAGCGGCGTTCGTTCGGGGAATTGGTTTCTTCTTATAATTTTGAGAGGGACGAGGGTACGTAGACTGTTTGACTAGTTTAATGACTAAGTGATGGCGTGTAGTTTGGCTCATGTATACCCCTCTCCTTGAAGCTGTACTGTAGCTTGATCATCCCATTGTATGGAGTTAATTATGTGACAAGGACGACACAACAATGTCCATGACCGATCCGCAAAGTTGCAAACATATAACTTGCAAGTGGAGGTATGAATACCATCAAACCCACAATAAGTAACATCGCACAATGAAATCATCGAGTTGACGTCACGAAATACAATAAAATATTGAAAATAAATCTTTAACTGACCTGGCCGACATGTCCATCTTCCTTTTTTATTGGAACATGGACACGGATGGTACACCACATGTTTTTACGAAAGTGGTGAAAAATTTTATTTTTTAAATTATTAACCTTTTAACACATATATCTCACTATTTATATAATAATACGTACTTCATATGCCGATGACATTGAAAAATCTCTCATCTGACTTGTCTCTTTGACTACTTGTTTCCGGTCACGACCACCTTCAAAGTTATTCATCCCTATCTCTTTCCTTCTCACCATTATTTTTATTTGTTCACTAATATATTTTAAACATGGGTCCTAATGGGACCCAAATTCCCTTCTTTTCTTCCTATATAAAGTCCTACTGCGTTCAAAATATTTTTTATAAACGCAAAACGTACACCACTCACTGAAATATCCATTCCAATATTTATTCAAAGGAAATTCTGCAAATTGTTCATTCTTCCATAAAGCAAGATGGACTTGTCGTTCTTCCAAAACCGTAATTCTGAATTCTCGTTTGAATCTTCTTCTTCCTTCAACTCTCTAGAATATTATTCTCACGATGATCATCTCTCATGGAACATGTTCGACTTTAAAGATTATCACAACCAATCAGCCTTTCCCCAGCTACCATTTAATGAGAACGACTCAGAAGAAATGCTTCTCTATGGAGTTCTTGCTGAGGCGCCAGCAGGAGATCAGAACTCGTCGGATTCAATAGTATCCTCCACTCACTCGAAAGACCATGAAGAGGTGAATTCTTCTAGTGCCACAGCTAACGAAGATCAAGTGGTTGCTTATAGAGGCGTTCGGCGGCGGCCATGGGGAAAGTTTGCGGCTGAGATAAGAGATTCGACGCGAAACGGTGTTAGGGTTTGGTTGGGAACTTTTGACACGGCAGAGGCGGCGGCTCTGGCTTACGACCAAGCAGCACTTTCAATGCGGGGGTCTTCGGCGGTCCTCAACTTTCCAGCTGACGTGGTTCATCAGTCACTTGTGGAGATGAAGTATGGCTTTGAGGAGGGTTCGTCTCCGGTTTTGGCCTTAAAGACAAGGCACTCCATGAAGAGAAAGTCATCGATGAACAAAAAGAAGAAATCATTGCATCATAATCAGCATCAAAAGAATGATGAAGAAGGTGAAGATCAGTTGGAAAAAGTTGTGGTGTTTGAGGATTTAGGCGCAGACTATTTGGAGGAGCTACTCGGTATATCTGAGAGCTAACTAAGGTGGAATGGTACATCACGTCGCTTGATAATGAATAAAACCTTCTCAAGTTAGTCGAGCCAGCTGTCCTTAATCACATTGGTCCATCTGTGTCAAGTGTTAACCATACCATTTTTGGACCTTGTATTTTTGTTACTATTTTTGGGAAAGTATGTGGAGTGGAGAAGATGACGGTCAGTGGTCACCATAGCCAACTATTCCTTTCTTCTTAGATATTTCCTTTCTTCTTAGATATTGCCTTTCTTATTCACTTTTCATAATTGCCTTGTAAATTTTCATAATGGGTGATCAATAGAAAGCATTTGGGTAGTAGTATCCATACACTTTTTTTTTTCCTCACATTTTTCTCAATTTCCAACTGTTGGATTGAATGACTTGAAAATGATCAAATGACACAAATTAACAATGTGTGTGAAAGAGAAAAAAGGGTGTGTGGATAACATGATCTAAGCTTTTCCATAATCATAGTACTAGTGTACGTATAGCTGTTTGCTAATAATTTTAGTCCATAAAAATTGATTAGAGTAAGTAACTTAGGTACAAAGAAGATAAGATTCTTGTTGGTGTTGGACCTTGATTATGACCGTTCCAACAGTTAAATCATTAATTAGTTTAATTACATTTGAAAAGGGTGATGTCACAACCAATTATAGCTAGATCACCAGTTAATCTCCCAAATTACTCAAAAAAATATTATATACTGTACATGTGAGTACTCTTGACGCATTTTTTTATTATATATTTTTGTTTTGTAAAAGACTCATAATGCATGTTTTGTTGACTTTAGTATAATTGTATTGAATTTGTGGGGTAGAGAAGCCAAAACAAATTAGCTCGTTACAACCTTTTCATTTGGGTCAGTGCTATTCGCACATTTATTTTTACTTGTCACACACACTTTTAAAATTTTAACCGTCGAATAAAATGAATTGAAAAAGACCAATAGACACAAAAATATGTAAAAAGTAAAAAGAAGCTTATGAATAGCACTACCCTATCATCTTCTCTACCTTTCTCATGTTTAAGATTCAAAATAGAAGCTAAATTTTGCCAGATCACCCTGTATCGACTCATAATAATATATGGTCAAAACTTACAAAGAGTACTAATTAAGTTGACCGAGTCACTAAATTGGATGCATCATGCATGAGAAACTTTTGATCCTTTCTGATTAACCAAAGAAAGAACCACCTTTGATCCTTTATTTCTCTTAAATATTGACAAACGATAAAGAAAATACTGTTATTTTGATCAGGATTTGGATACGTTTAGGGCAATACTATTTTTTTTTCTTTCACATTTTTGTTTAAAACTATTCGTTAATTTTCTTTGCTTTATTTCACTCAAGTGTTACAAATAAAATGAGTATGCATGGAAGAAAGACGTATGTGAAATTATTTCTCAATTGCTAAAGCCATACTAATTAACTATGTAATGTGAGATACTAATTCATTTTGGCCCCCCTTATGGCCATTTCAAGGTGTTCGATCGATGAAGCTGGGAATGAATAAGAAGAAAACAATGACTTGCATCCGCTCGAGGCAAAGCTGTTGTATTTGTACTTGGTACTTGGGACCAAAGCCTTGCTATATTGTCGGCAAGCAACAAGTGGGCAAAGCAACTAATCAAATCAAGCAACACCATTCATGGCATTCAAGAGATAATAGCAACCCTCTTCTTTATTTTTCTGATTTTTCTTATTTAAATCTCCTCATATTTCTCATCGGATGGTTCTGATATAAGGGAAACAAGAAGTTTAAAAAGCAAGTAGGCCATGCAATTTTGTCTCGGATTCTTTCTCCGGCTTTGGTTGGTGCTCACTCGTCATGCAGTTCTGCTTTCTTATTATGCTTCTCTTTCTTTTGATCTGGTTTCTTGGGCTTTATGTTTACCATGTTAGCATATGTTAGAAGAGATTGGCTTATATGAAATAGATTCAATAATAATATAAGGTCATAAGAAAAGTCTTACATATGACTTTGTATTATTGGTTCGGAACACTACAATTGCAATGAACTCGTTCCATGAAAATCTCCATCATGTTACAAGCAGTGCATTAGGCTAATTTGACTTTCTTGGGGTTGGGCACTCTATATTACGTTATTGGCCTTTTTGATAAAGAGTCAATTAGTGTCATTTCAAGAATATCAACCACAAAATTGGAACCATCGAACTAACTTTCAAAGAATCAACTTCTAGGTACAAAGTTAACCAAACAAAAAAGAAACATTGATAATTGGCTAGATAAAAAGATCATGGTGTTGAAGAAGTTGAGGACATGCGTCGTCGTGGTAGTGGTGGGCGTGGTTGGGGAAACCATTTGGGCCAGTCTGTTGCGTGTCGGAGAAGGAGGCGTTCTAGCTCCAGTTCTCCGGCCTAACTTCACGTGTTGCATATTGTGACCAGCTCCAGAGAAACCACCAACCACACTTGCAACTTCAAGCACCGTACTTGCATCATGTATATCATGTAAACCTTGTAAGATTGCAACATGGCTTTTACCCATTTGATGACTGTTTTGTGACAGACACGGTAAGCCAACAAGTAGCAATATCATCAGATACAAGCAAGAATTAGGAGCCATATTAATTCTACACTCCCAACTCTTGAGCTGATCGAGCTTATATAATGCTTGAAATATGTACATAGATCACGAGATAGGTGAATTTGTAATTTGTGTGGTACTGTATATATAATATATTGAGAATCTTACATTTATTAGGTGTAGTAGAGTTATGGCTTGACCGCTAGATAGGCTGTTTGTGTTGTAACTCGTGGCATATACTTTTAGATTTTCTAACCAACCCCCCACAAAATTAATGAAAGAAAACAAAAAAGGAGAGAGAATCCGCTTGGATTGAAAGTCAAATGAATTAGGGAAACTAATTGTTCCATTGACTATGTCACATACAAGGGGAGACCCGCATGCTTGCTAGAGAATTTTTCCTTACAATATTAAAATTTTAGGATTGATTTTGTTAACTTTTTTTTTTTTTTTTTTTTTAAATTTGAGCGGGGTAATAAATAATTGATGTGATGTTGCATTTTTTATTAATTAGGAATATCATTGTATAAATTCTAAGTATTTTATGTTTAGGAATCTTATGGGATATTGTAGATCTTTACTATTGGACTTTATATTGCTTGTAGGATAAGTAACAAAACCAATCATGTTTAGTATAAAATAAAGACACAATGCAAAGCAATTACTGTCTCTTTGTAAAGTACCCCTCTTCCTATTTAGAGGGTTGAGGCAAGAAACACTTGATGCATGGAGAATCATCACAGAATTCCTCAAGCCATTTTCTCCTCTGCTTGCCGCTCCGCTATCTTCTCTCTATAAAATAAGTTTACAACATGAGAAATTATTTTTACACATCATTTCTTGTTTTGGACACTATTATTTTCTTGATTTTCTTTCACTTTACTTGATCTAAAGACTATTTATATTCCCTTAATTCTCATTTGTTTTATTCAATCGAAATTTTATAAACAAAAGAGTGCAATAGGAGAAAAATAGAAGTGAGAATGAAGTATAAATAATACGGGAGATGATAATCATCATGCTTCTAAGTTGGCATGACCAAAGAAAAAATGATCTTCAATTCTTCTGCGAGCTTGCCTGATTCATTTTCCAGCTTCAATATATGGGCTATGTTGGCCATCTATATGTATATATAATATATCTATATACATCTGTAAAGGGTTTAGGGTTCGCAAACTCTTATTCTTTTGTAGTTTGCAAACTCTTTATCTAATTGTAAATTATATGGGCGGTGCTATCCACACACTACTCTTTATCTCTTACACATTCCCTGTTACTTTCTGTCGTTTGATCATCTTCAATTCATTTGATCCAACATGCCGAAAATTGAAATGTCTGTGTGAAAGGTTAAAAATGGTGTGTGAATGGCAGTATTGCACCACCCTACTTAATTTGCTAGTATGCACTGCACACCACCTTATTATGTATGTTACACGGACAATCTTGTATATTCTTTCAATTGCAAACTGAAAAGTGAGAAGTAACGAAAACATGAATGAAACTTCAAAATTTGTCACCTCTTTGGATATTTGTTATGGCTGTATTCTTTTGCAAATACTAATTTATACATCTAGTCGTGTGTCGTTTAGGTTTCTTCTATAAGTACGCTTCTTGGACAAGAAAAAGTAATTGAAAGTGCTTTCTGAAAACGCTCATATAAACTAAAAGCACTTTTAAGTTTTTTTACCAAACATATATTCAGAACTGTTTGTAGTCAAATATAGATGGGGGAAATGGAGTAAGTGCTAGCTAACAACAGCACATAATTTGGTGCATAACTTTAATACAAAGATGAAGCCGACACATGCTGATATGCCTCAGCCTCATATCTACATTAATCATAATAAATGTGAACGACACCATAGGTGATAGGACCCAACATTTGAACTAACTGCTGAACTGAAACTACATTCTTTCTTCAGCAAGGATTATGATAAGTTTTTGGATACTGTAAATCTCCACTCGTAATGCAAACATTGAATTTGAAACCATAACTTAGGAAGGCGCACCTTAACCGCATCGATCCTTTGTTATGAATCTTTTCTATGACGATGGTGGTGGTGGTGATGCCCATGATGGTGGTGGTGGCTGTGGTAATGTCGGTGGTGTTGATGGCAATGGCTGTGAGGATGGTGGTGGTGGCGATGCAAATGATGGTGAAGGTGGAGGTGGCGGTGGTGGGGCTAATGAATCTGATGGAGACGGCAGCCGTGGCAACATTGGTGGCTGCGTCTGCGGAGGAGAAGGAGGAGATGGTAAGACATAACGGAAATGGTTACGACGACGATTGACTAGGAATGCAGTAGGGTAATACAGAAGAAGCTGCTTCCGAATCAGTAGCCACATTCATCAACACTAATAAACTCATCAACAACAAAAAATATGCAACACCCATTTGAACTAAGCTTTGCTGAAATACAAAGATATTTTCCATGCCAAGTAGAGAAGCCAACTCACACTTCTTATAACCAAAGGACCGCTCATCAAACCTATGGCTGGAAAGCTCTATCTAACTGGAGCAACTTACATGACACAGGACGCCTTCCCATGTTATAGAAGTTGTCCTTACTAACCAATCGAGTAGACAATAATAATTTCAACACAAAACTGTAAATGTAAATTCTGTAAAACTTGCACAATGCCATACCCAAGTGCAATTTTTTTGTTAAATTTTCCCCCAATTTCAGAAACTACATTTATAGTTTTTAAAAATGATGAACGCAACTAAACTACTTAGTACTTGTTTCAAAAGCAAAAAATTTTGATCTAAGAAGGATACCAAACAACCCCGTATTTATCCCACCACCCTATAAACCAACTGTTCGGGCAGGAATTTCGCTGGGAAGGGTCCCTGGCTTGAGCACACAGCTCCCCGAGGAGTTGGCACTTTGGTTGTTTGTCAGGCTCTTACTTGTCGAGATGCTGCAAGAGGAGGACACAGTTAGTTCTGAAAGGTGCATTTGTGGGGCCTTAGGTGTAGGCTTTGAGGCTCACAATCAAAACTAACTGAGTGTGAAGGCATGCCACTGCCATCTCTGTGTGACAGATGTAGAACAAGTGTATTTAAGCCGATTACTTGGGCCCCAAGTTATTCTAACCTTTTGTTATCAAAGGATTTTCGTGGATGGGTTAAGTCCACATTAAGTTCTTTTCTATGCCTTGAGACCAAGGACTTTTAGTTTGTTATCTTGTATGCTTAAAGGGTGAAGGTCCAAATCTGATTAAGTCACCAGTTTGGTTCCCATTTAGCCTTTTTAATGATGGTAAACCACTAAGTAAGCCAGATCTGAGCACTTATGGGACTTTGGATCATCAAAAGACTAGAAACGACTTAAATATATACTGGGAAATACATTGTAACACCAGATCTATTGATTTAAAGACAAAACAAGAGAATCGGGCAAGATTTCACCTTGTCGGGTAAGGTCTAAATGTCTTACGGTCTCTTCTCCTTGTGGTTACAGGGGATCGAGTACTAAAACGGGATGAAAGATGAACAAGTTTATATGAGAGAATCGATACCACATCATTTGGGAAAAGTAGTAGAGCTTTTACACTAGACAAAAGATGTCTTTCTAAGGAAAATATATGGCTAAAAGAGTGCAAAGTCTGAACAAAACGCAACTTTCTGGGTATTTGCTTGACTGAGAAGCAAGTTGTATATTTGTTTGTTTGATTGGTTGAGTGTCCTTGTCTCTGGGCCATCTTCCTCCATTTATAGACGAATTAGCCCGATTGCTCGTAGCTTTGTTCTTGCCCGAAAGCAATTGAAGGGTAATGACTCATCAATATTTTACTTGTAGTGCCACTGAAAAGTACTTTTGGGCTGAGAGTAGGTTGATTTCTATCAGTTGTCACTTCTCTTGTAAGCACCTAACCTTTGCATTAATGGGGGAGCGCCAATTGGTCTTGAGATGGACGATCTGGGCTTGGTGCTGGGCTTTGAGCAAGCCTGCTTTCTTTAGTCTTTTTGGGCCCTCCTTCCTTTCGGCCCAAAGTTCAAATGTTAACCCAAACACTAACATCAAGCTTTACACAAATCATTCCTAGTTACAGATTACAGATTACAGGTTACAGATACAATACAATGCAAGGATGTAGAAAAGCATATTCCAAGTTGAAGATCCACTACGCCAGAACAATTTGCTGCTGCGAGCGATGCGCGATATTTGCGACAGAGTTCCACGTTCCAAGAATAAATGAAAAGTCTTCATGGCTTCATCACTCTCACCCAGCGCTGCAGAAAAAGTGTAAACATCATTGACAAAGTCTTCAGGTCTGGCCATTCAAAATGGTTATTGTTAACCTCAAGCATTCGACATCAGTATATCAAGTGTTTCAACATCGGCAAACATGTAGAATCGAAAAAAATGGCATCACAAGCGCCAAATACTACCATGTTTAATGCATCCTGACCATCATTATTAGACATAAAATCGGATCCAAATTAGGTAACTAGAGCGAGATAAATAAACCCACATCTAACAAATATCAATTAAAATGGCCTTTTTTTCCTCTCAGGAGCCTTTTGTTCTTGAAACCAAGAAGTTTTGCTCCCCTCTAAATTCTGCGTTGCCCTACCGCTGCATTGTTTTATAAACCAAGTAAGAACAATCTGTTACAGTTTCATTCCATGTTCAGTCCACAACCAGAAATTCCATGTAGTCTTGTAGTAATGCCTTTGATTAAAATGACCCAACCTCAAATCAAATACTACATCCAACTACAAAAAAAAACAGAACCATATCTACAGATAAATCTTTCTTTTTTTTTATATTGAAAGCAGGGGAAGAGAATGGCATCGAGCAGAATACGTATTTGCGCTTTACAAGAAATTGAATTATGTAAGATTAAAAATATGTTAGTAATGCAAAGGGAAGAAAGAATAACCAGCTCACTGTAGAGTGTCAAGGGACACTCGTGATGCAGTAGAACAGCAAAATAGCACACAAGGTTGTAGACACCTTGGTAGCCACGCATCTCAAATGGAACTAACAGTTCGTGCAATAATCGAAGAAATAAAAGCTTAATCATATATGATATGAACTACTCAAAATCACAGGAATTGCCAGAAATGGAGCAGTGCGAAAATAAAACACACCTGTGGCTGCTCACAAAGCCAACACATATCAGTTTGTGCTTCCAGCCTCACCTGCATATGAAATAAATCGGTCAGAGCTTAATCAACACGGCCTTGGAACAACCATCACCTTGCTATATAATGAACTAAAAGGTCATCAGTAAAACGGTAGCCCACCCCTTCAGGTACCAACTCCCAGGACACAAGTTCTTCACTTCTAACGCATCCAGCCACTTCGACACACCCTATTTCAAAGATGAAACCGTAATTTGTCAAATTTGTGTTGTGTGCACGTGTGATGTCTAGACCGCTTAAGCGAGGAATAAAAACAAAATGCAACAGTTTCTTTCTCCAAATTTGAACGAAGATTGATAAAAAAGAGCATTCCACTGGAGATAAATCCACAAGGAAGATACTCTTGATGTATTTATGCAGACACACACACACACACACTTATGAAACGAGGAACATCCATGAAACAAAGTACCAAACTTAGAATCCTAAAAGTCAGGGAAACGGGGTAATGTTCCGGAAATTTAAGATCAGTGATTCCTTCAACTGGATAAATTTCTCGGTAGAATTCCTCCATTGCCTTGATTGTAGCTTCATCAGGAACCTTAGCAGTGGCATGAATCCAGAGACGGCCTTCGAAAGACAAATTCAAGGCATTACAAAGACGATTGTCTCCGTCAACAATTACAATAACCATAACAACAAGAGTCCAATAACAACTATCACAACAAAACAATATCTAAATTGAAGAAAAAAGCAATAACACTTGATGAATCAAATTTTTTCGAAGAAATCAAACTCTTACAAATAATAAAAATTGCTTCTCTACAAAAATAAGATCAAAACTTTGCAGCTTATTTAAAGTTTCTACTCCCACTTAACGAACTAGCTAGCTATAGCATATAACAGACAACATTCTCAAAAGTTCAAAACTTCACTCCCAAACATTAAAAAATAAATAAAAAAAAAAAATAAAAATAAAAAAAGATATGAGAGTTTCAGAATTTTGAATTGAATTCGGAGACTTTAAGGTAAATTTCTAACACTCCCCACTTTACGAACTAGCTAGCAAATCACATACCACATTCTCAAAAGCTCAAAACTTTACACACCAACATAAAAAAACATAAGATTAAACCAAAAGGGTATCAGAATTTTGAACTGAATTCTAAGAATTTAAGGTTGAAACCTCGGATAGGAGAAGGCCAGGACCTGCCCTCGACGCGCTTGATGCCATAAACCAGCAAAGAAGCCCATGGTTGGTGCATAGTCAGACATGGGTTTCTGTAATTCCCAAAAGAAGAATGTCCTCCTCCTCCTCCTCCTCCTCTTCTCATCCTGAGATTCTTCAGATGCGATTTCGGCCGTCTGATCTGATTGTCGCGCCGTTTTTTTCAGTTGACTGGAAAAAAGTTCTGCATTGATGAGTTTTATCCTATGTTTTCTTTTAATAGGAACCTTTTTGTTACCGACCAGGAGGGGGTAACAGTAATTGAAAAATCACTTTTTGTACTCGAGAGTAGAGACAAAGATTGCTAACAACATATGAAAATAAGAAATTTGTGATTTAAATGATTTTGGTCAAATCTTACTTATAGATCGAACTATAGTCAGAGTAGAAGTTTTTATTTCTCATTTTCTTTGTTTTACCTTCAAATTACGGTTAATTAGTCAACCTTTAGATTCACAAGATAAGAAACTCAATTTTGTATTGATGTTGGGTTGTCGGATAAGCCTTAAAAACACAAACACACACAACGGACCAAACACAAACGAAAAAACAAGAAAATGACCTTTGTATTCAAGGTCAAGATTATGTCAAGATTATTTAGTTTCCTAATTGGAACAAGAGACTACAATTTGAGGGTTTGTGCCGCTGGCTTTTAGAGGGATTTTAAAGGTTTAGTCGGGGGACGCTTTCTTTTATGCAACTTTAGAGACAGAGAGTAATTACTAGGGTTCTTAGAGATTTTCTACTCTAAGGTGTTTTCATTCTTTTTACTCTTAATAATATTTTCTATGATTTCAATTATGAATATGCATAACTAATTCCTTTTGCTAAGATGAAGCCTTGAGCCTTAGCATGAATATGTAATTTTTATTTAATTGCTTATAATTGATTGCATGCATACTTTGAATTATTGATCACCATGATTAAAACTATCTAATTGTTTTAATGCCTGATCACCATTAAGATCTTTAGAAAAGTAATTTGATGCAATTTTGGTTGAAAGGTTCCTTGAAATTGACGATGGCTTCTTGTGATTAATAATTACAATTACACTTAAAATGAACACCACATCTTAGCAGTTGCATGGTTTTTCAAAGGGTTTTCATAAAACATAATGAATCTTTCATATTTAGATTTGATCCGAACATCCGGACGAGTTGTATGCTAAATATATATTCTGTGTTGGAGGTTCCAAGTAGAATATAAATTAGGAAAACCTAACGTTCAAGCGGCATGTGTAGATCATAAGAAATTGGTATAAATTCATAAGATTGCTAGGTGATGGTGAAACCCTAGTCCTTTATAAATTGATATTTAAAACTCTTCTTTTGTCATATTAGTTTTTAATTAAAATTCGTTTTTAATATTACTCAATTTCAAAATCTCTTTTCTCAATTTTTAATTCTAAATATTTAATTAGAAATTGTTTCTACATGAATTATTAAAATAGTCATTGAGGAGAACGACTTTGCATGAGCATCTATACTACAACATCATTGTATTCTTGCAAGTATTTCATGTATTTTTATCCCTACTTTTATAGGTAGTAAAAATCATATCAAGAAATAGGCGCCGCAGCTGAAGATTATTTTAGATAATTTTTGTTTAGACTTTTTATAATTTCTTATTTTTCGTTAAAAAAATAAAAAATAAAAAAATATTTTAATTCAATTTATTTTATTATTTTCGTTTTGACTGGAGAATCTGCACAGTACATGGTCCAAACCAGATCAGGAACTGCCTAGATTACACAGTTTGATTCAGAACCAGAACGCACACTGCACAGACTGCGACGAGAAATTAAATCGGCGTGGAACTGTTCACTTAAGTAAGAATTAGGAGCCATATTAATTCTACACTCCCAACTCTTGAGCTGATCGAGCTTATATAATGCTTGAAATATGTATATAGATCACGAGATAGGTGAATTTGTAATTTGATTGGTACTGTATATTTAATATATTGAGAACCTGACCTTTATTAGGTGTAGTAGAGTCATGGCTTGACCACTAGATAGGCTGTTTGTGTTGTAACTCATGGCATATCCTTCTGGATTTTCTAACCAACCCCCCACAAAATCAATGAAAGAAAACAAAGGAGAAGAGAGAATCCGCTGGGATTGAAAGTCAAGTGAATTAGAGAAACTTATGAAATATTGTTCCATTGACTATATCACATACAAGGGGAGACCCACATGCTTGCTAGAGAATTTTTCTTTACAATATTAAAATTTTAGGATCGATTTTGTTAACTTTTTTTTGTTTTAAATTTGAGCGGCGTAATAAATAATTGATGAGATGTTGCAGTTTTTATTAATTAGGAATCTCATTGTATAAATTCTAAGTATTTTATGTTTAGGAATCTTATGAGATATTGTAGATCTTTACCATTGGATTTTATATTGCTTGTATGATAAGTAACAAAACCAATCATGTTTAGTATAAAATAAAGACACAATGCAAAGCAATTACCGTCTCTTTGTAAAATACCCCTATTCCTATTTAGAGGGTTGAGGCAAGAAACGGCTCGATGCATAGAGAATCATCACAGAATTCCTCAAGCCATTTTCTCCTCTGCTTGCCGCTCTGCTATCTTCTCTCTATAAAATAGGTTTACAACATGAGAAATTATTTTTACACATTATTTCTTGTTTTGGACACTTTTATTTTCTTGATTTTCTTTCGCTTTATTTGATCTAAGGACTGACACACCCAGATCAAAAATTGGGGATTGCTGGCCGTCACGTGAGGGTGACGTAGCCAAGTGCACAATGCGGAAGCAAAAGAGTGAAAAATAAAGTCAACGAGATAATTTACAATAAAAAGATCAGTGAGTGATAGTGACAAACATGGAAGGAGAAATGTACAGTAGAAATTCAAGTATCCTAGGTGCAGTCCAGAACAAACAAACTCTACACAAGATAACTAGAAAATCCTACATGGATGGTGCTTTGTCAGAACTGCCTCGATGCCTCTTTCGTCACCCACGTCCTCACTACCTAAAACCTGGACGGGGGCAAAACAGAAAACGTGAGTGGGCAAAAACAAAGTTGTTTTTCAAACCATTTCAATATAAAATAATAACCCCTCTCTGTAAAACCCATATACTTTCCAGAAAATATTATACGTACTTGTATAACAAATCATGCTAAAAACGATAAAACTTAAATATGCCATGCTAGAAATATGCCATGTCAGAATATCCAAACAATTAGTATAAGCATCACGCAGGTGAGATAAAACAAATCATAATATGCCAGTAATATCAGTATGTCAGCCGAAGTCACCTAAAGTGACCTGTACGGCTGAATCTATAGCTCCTCAACCACTATCCTGCACACGAGTCGGAACCACCTATAGTGGTCTGTACGAAAGGCTGGTGTATCTAATTACGCTCAGTGCTACGATCACGTAAAGGTTGTGCGATATATCGCAAGTCACCTACGAGTCGGAATCAACTAAAGTGGTCTGTACGACAGGCTAGCACCTACCTTGGATCCAAGGTGAGCGTACGGTACGGGAGGTGAACGATCACGTGAAGGCTAGGCCCTACTCTGGCGGAGCACCATCACCGAGGTGCAGGAATGTAACCTATAACTCAATCTCATCAACACCATATCTATCACTAACAATATACTCACCTAACTTACCTGAGCGTCCGCGGCACCAAAGCATAACCAACACAATCACAATAATATTAATATCGACGATATTCGACATGGCATTTCAATTATAAAACCATTAAAGCGTAATTTCTGGAAAGATACCAATCATAATATATATATACACAAAAAAACAAAAGCCCACTCACTGATACGTAAAAGGGTCGTAAGCCCCGAACCTCGCGTGGTTGCGCTCGTCCTCCAGATAGTCCTCACCTATATGCGAAACAACTATAAAACCATCAATTTAACGCACATAACCAATCTTAGGTAATAACTTCTCATACATTGCTCAATTAGGGTGTTTGAATATATCAATGTGATATACTCAACCTCACGAACACCCCCATATTTTTAAAATAATTTTCCGACCTCCCACGCGCTGGCACGTGCCTAGCACTCGTGTGGAAACCCTAACGCCGTTAAGGAATATTCCGTTAAAACCCTAACAAAAGTTAACGGCCGTTACCTGACGCTGTTAGAATATTCCGTTAACTCTGACGGAATATTCGCCTCCTTCTCCGGTGAGCCTCGCCGGTCGCAGCCGTCTGTTGCCGTCTGCAACTCGAATTTTCGCCGGTTTCTGGAAAAACTTCAAACCTTAATATCTTCTTCATTTCTCAACCAAATTCCATGAAATTTGCACCAAAATAAAGCTTACAACGAGTAGAACAAAACCTTACCACTTTGGAGACCTAAAACCAACGGAATCTCGTCGGAAGAACCTCGATAATCCGGCCAAACCTGCAACTCGATGAACTCGAGCTTCCCGACGTCCAAAACACTTCAAAATTACTCCCCAAGCTTCGTGAAGACATCCTAAAGCTCCCTATAACCTTAGAAACTTCTAAAAACCACACAATCACGTGTGCATGAACAATGCACCAAATCTGGGTTCCTTGGTTCTCGGGTTTTCGAGGGTTTCAAGTCCAACCAACACCACCAGTCGACTCCTGAGCTCGAAAGGAGTCCAAAAACACCAACAATAAACACGATCCGTGCCAGAAATGGTTGGATGGAAGTTGTCCGTACGATGAGGAAGAAAATGGAAGAAGTCCGAGAGAGAGAAGAGAGAGGGAGTCACGGGAAAGATGGGTGTGTGTGAGTGTGTGGTCCAAATGAGTTCACAACCAAAAAGAACAAAACAAACCAAACACCCTACAACACTAATTAAGGTCTAGGGGTAAAATCGTCTTTTCACACTAACGTTACAAATAATTCAGAACAGGCTGTCACAACAAGGACTATTTATATTCCCTTAGTTCTTATTTGTTTTATTCAATCGAAAATTTATAAACAAAAGTGCAATAGGAGAAAAATAGAAGTGAGAATGCAGTATAAATACTACGGGAGATGATAATCATCATGCTTCTAAGTTGGCATGACCAAAGAAAGAAATTATCTTTAATTCTTCTGCGAGCTTGCCTGATTCATTTTCCAGCTTCAATATATAGGCTCTGTTGGCCATCTATATGTATATATAATATATCTATATACATCTGTAAAAGGTTTACGGTTCGCAAACTCTTATTCTTTTGTGGTTTGCAAACTCTTTATCTAATTGTAAACTATAAGGGTGGTGCTATCCACACACTACTTTTTATCTCTTACACATTCTCTAGTACTTTCTGTCATTTGATCATTTTCAATTCATTTGATCTAACACGCCGAAAATTGAAATGTCTGTGTGAAAGGTTAAAAATGGTGTGTGAATGGCTGTATTGCACCACCCTACTTAATTTGCTAGTATGCACTGCACACCACCTTATTATGTATGTTACACGGACAATCTTGTATATTCTTTCAATTGCAAACTGAAAGTGAGAAGTAACGAAACATGGCTGAAACTTCAAAATTTGTCACCTCTTTGTATCTTTGTTATGGCTGTACTCTTTTGCAAATACTAATTTATACATCATGTCATGTGTCGTCTAGGTTTCTTCTATAAGTACGCTTCTTGGACAAGAAAAAGTAATTGAAAGTGCTTTCTGAAAACGCTCATATAAACTAAAAGCACTTTTAAGTTTTTTTACCAAACATATATTTAGAACTGTTTGTAGTCAAATATAGATGGGGGAAATGGAGTAAGTGCTAGCTAACAACAGCACATAATTAGGTGCATAACTTTAATACAGAGATGAAGCCGACATATGCTGATATGCCTCAGCCTCATATCTACATCAATCATAATAAATGTGAACGACACCATAGGAGATAGGACCCAACATTTGAACTAAGGTGCTGAACTGAAACTACATACTTTCTTCAGCAAGGATTATGATAAGTTTTTGGATAATGTAAATCTCCACTCGTAATGCAAACATTGAATTTAAAACCATAACTTAGGAAGGCGCACCTTAACCGCATCGATCCTTTGTTATGAATCTTTTCTATGACGATGGTGGTGGTGGTGATGCCCATGATGGTGGTGGTGGCTGTGGTGATGTCGGTGGTGTTGATGGCAGTGGCAGTGAGGATGGTGGTGGTGGCGATGCAAATGATGGTGAAGGTGGAGGTGGCGGTGGTGGGGCTAATGAATCTGATGGAGACGGCAGCCGTGGCAACATTGGTGGCTGCGTCTGCGGAGGAGGAGGAGGAGATGGTAAGACATAACGGAAATGGTTACGACGATTGAATAGAGGCGGCGGCGGCGGAGATCGACTAGGAATGCGATAGGGTAATACAGAAGAAGCTGCTTCAGAATCAGGAGCCGCATTCATCAACACTAATAAACTCATCAACAACAAAAAATATGAAACACCCATTTGAACTAAGCTTTGCTGAAATACAAAGATATTTTCCATGCCAAGTAGAGAAGCCAACTCACACTTCTTATAACCAAAGGACCACTCATCAAACCTATGGCTAGAAAGCCCTATCTAACTGGAGCAACTTACATGGTACGGGACACCTTCCCAAGTTATGGAAGTCCTCCTTATTAACTGATCGATTAGACAACAATAATTTCCACACAAAACTATAAATGTATTTCTGTAAAACTTGCACAATGCCATACCCAAATGCAATTTTTTTGTTAAATTTTCCACCAATTTCAGAACTTTATCACAATTGAACTCACTAAACTACATTTATAGTTTTTAAAAATGATGAACGCAGCTAAATTACTTAGTACTTGTTTCAAAAGCAAAAAAAATTGATCTAAGAAGGATACCAAACAACCCCGTACTTATCTCACCACCCTGTAAACTAACATCAAGCTTTGCTGCGAGCAATGCGCGATATTTGCCACAGTGTTCCACGTTCCAAGAATAAATGAAAAGTCTTCATGGCTCCATCACTCTCACCCAGCGCTGCAGCAAAAATGCAAACATCATTGACAAAGTCTTCAGGTCTGGCTATTCAAAATGGTTATTATTAACCTCCAGCAATCGACATCAGTATATCAAGTGTTTCAACATCGGCAAAGTTGTAGAATCGAAAAAAATGGCATCACAGGCGCCAAATATTACCATGTTTAATGCATCCTGACCATCATTATTAGACATAAAATCGGATCCAAATTAGGTAACTAGAGCGAGACTATGCTTAATAAACCCACATCTAACAAATATCAATTAAAATGGCCTTTTTTTCCTCTCAGGAGCCTTTTGTTCTTGAAACCAACAAGTTTTTGGGTCAGCGATTCTCACCTGTGTTTACATTACTCAAGCCCAAAGTCTCACCTCCGCTTTGTGTGCTCCCCTCTAAGTTCTGCGTTGCCCTACCGTTGCATTGTTTTATAAACTAAGTAAGAACAATCTGTTACAGTTTCATTCCATGTTCAGTCCACAACCAGAAATTCCATGTAGTCTCGTAGTAATGCCTTTGATTAAAACGACCCAACCTCAAATCAAATACTACATCCAACTACACAAAAAACAGAACCATATCTACAGATAAATCTATCTTTTTTAACTGCCGAAAGCAGGGGAAGAGAATGGCATCGAACAGAATACATATTTGCGCTTTACAAGAAATTGAATTAAGATTAAAAATATGTTAGTAATGCAAAGGGAAGAAAGAATAACCAGCTCGCTGTAGAGTGTCAAGGGACACTCGTGATGCAGTAGAACAGCAAAATAGCACACGAGGTTGTAGACACCTTGGTAGCCACGCATCTCAAATGGAACTAACAGTTTCTGCAATAATCGAAGAAATAAAAGCTTAATCATATATGATATGAACCACTCAAAACCACTCAATAATCGAAAATAACACACACCTGTGGCTGCTCACAAAGCCAACACATATCAGTTTGTGGTTCCAGCCTCACCTGCATATGAAATAAATCGGTCAGAGCTTAATCAACACGGCCTTGGAACAATCATCACCTTGCTATATAATGAACTAAAAGGTCATCAGTAAAACAGTAGTCCACCCCTTCAGGTACCAACTCCCAGGACACAAGTTCTTCACGTCTAACACATCCAGCCACTTCGACAAACCCTATTTCAAAGATGAAACCGTAATTTGTCAAATTTGTGTTGTGTGCACGTGTGATGTCTAGACCGCCTAAACGAGGAATAAAAACAAAATGCAACAGTTTCTTTCTCCAAATTTGAACGAAGATTGATAAAAAAGAGCATTCCACTGGAGATAAATCCACAAGGAAGATACTCTTGATGTATTTATGCAGACACACACACACATACATGAAACGAGGAACATCCATGAAACAAAGTACGAAACTTAGAATACCTAAAAGTCTGGAAACGGGATAATGTTCCCGAAATTTAAGATCAGTGATTCCATCAACTGCATAAATTTCTCTGTAAAATTCCTCCATTGCCTTGATTGTAGCTTCATCAGGAACCTTACCAGCGGCATGAATCCAGAGACGGCCTTTGAAAGACAAATTCAAGACTTCACAAAGACGCTCATCTCCGTCAACAAGAATCCAATAACCATAACAACAAGAATCCAATAACAACTATCACAACAAAACAATATCTAAATTGAAGAAAAAAGCAACAACACTTGACGAATCAAATTTTTTCGAAGAAATTAAACTCTTGTAAATTAAAAAAAAAATTGCTTCTCTAAAAAATTAAGATCAAAACTTTGCAGCTTACTTAAAGTTTTTCCTCCCACTTAACGAACTAGCTAGCAATAGCATATAACAGACAACATTCTCAAAAGTTCAAAACTTCACTCCCAAACTTTAAAAAAAAAAAAAAAAAAAAGAAAAAGACACGAGGGTATCAGAATTTTGAATTGAATTCGGAGATTTTAAGGTAAATTCCTAACACTTTACGAACTAGCTAGCAAATAACATACCACATTCTCAAAAGCTCAAAACTTTACACACCAACATCAAAAAACATAAGATTAAACCAGAAGGGTATCAGAATTTTGAACTGAATTCTAAGAATTTAAGGTTGAAACCTCGGATAGGAGAAGGCCAGGACCTGCCCTCGACGCGCTTGATGCCATAAACCAGCAAAGAAGCCCATGGTTGGTGCATAGTCAGACATGGGTTTCTGTAATTCCCAGAAGAAGAATGTCCTCCTCCTCTTCTCATCTTGAGATTCTTCGGATGCGATTTCGGCCGTCTGATCTGATTGTCGCGCCGTTTTTTTCAGTTGACTGGAAAAAGGTTCTGCATTGATGAGTTTTATCCAATGTCTTAATGTTTTCTTACTTTTAATAGGAACCTTTTTGTTACCGACCAGACGGGGGTAACATTAATTGAAAAATCACTTTTTGTACTCCAGAGTAGAGACAAGGATGGCTAACTGTTACAGAGGAAAATAAGAAATCTGTGATTTACATGATTAAAAATCTTGGTCAAATCTTGCTTACTGTTTGAACTATAGTTAGAGTAGAAGTTTTTATTTTTCATTTTCTTTGTTTTACCTTCAAATTACGGTTAATTAGTCGGATTTAACTTTTAATTCACCAGATGAGAAACTTAATTTTGTATCGATATTGGGTTGTCAGATAAGCCTTAAAAACACAAACACACGCAACGGACCAAACACAAACAAAAAAAAAAAAAAAAATGACCTTTGTATTCAAAGTCAAGATTATGTCTTAGGTTGTGTTCTCAACATTCAAGAAATCACCTTATAAAGTTTCTGTTCAGGAATAAATATCAAAGATACACTTTTTGAAGTCGCATAATTATTATTTCTATTTTCTACTGAAAGTGATTTGAACTTTAGTGTTTTGGAGGGAGGAGAACCCTTAAACAATTTCAATCATCCCCCTCACTTAAAAACATAACTATATACACTAAAATGAATGGTTATCTTGATTTTTTTAATAATTCTTCAATAATCTGATACTACTGAGTAGTTTGAAAAATAAGCAGTAAAAGTAACTTTAAGGAAACTAAATTGTGAAGATTGTTTAAAAAGTCAGACTACTTAGTAAGTTAAACTAAAGAAGACAAACCCTTACGTACCTAAAAGCGATTAAACTTTTTTGTACTCGAGAGTAGAGACAAAGATTGCTAACTGTTACATAGGAAAATAAGAAATCTGTGATTTAAATGATTAAAAATCTTGGTCAAATCTTGCTTACAGTTCGAACTATAGTCAGAGTAGAAGTTTTTATTTTTCATTTTCTTTGTTTTACCTTCAAATTACAGTTAATTAGTCGAATTCAACTTTTAGATTCACCAAATGAGAAACTCAATTTTGTAATGATGTTGGGTTGCCAGATAAGCCTTAAAAACACAAACACACGGACCAAACACAAACATAAAAAAAAAAAAAAAAAATGACATTTGTATTCAAAGTCAAGATTATGTCTTAGGTTGTGTTCTCAACATTCAAGAAATCACCTTATAAAGTTTCCGTTCATGAATAAATATCAAAGATACACTTTTTGAAGTCGCATAATTATTATTTCTATTTTCTACTGAAAGTGGTTTGAACTTTAGTGTTTTGGAGGGAGGAGAACCCTTAAACAATTTCAATCATCCCCCTCTCACTTAAAAACATAACTATATACACTAAAATGAATGGTTATCTTGATTTTTTAATAATTCTTCAATAATCTGATACTACTGAGTAGTTTGAAAAATGAGCAATAAAAGTAACTTTAAGAAAACTTAACTGTGAAGATTGTTTAAAAAGTCAGACTACTTAGTAAATTGAACTAAAGAAGACAAACCCTTATGTACCTAAAAGCGATTAAACTTTTTTGTACTCGAGAGTAGAGACAAAGATTGCTAATTGTTACATAGGAAAATAAGAAATATGTGATTTAAATGATTAAAAATCTTGGTCAAATCTTGCTTACAGTTCGAACTATAGTCAGGGTAGAAGTTTTTATTTTTCATTTTCTTTGTTTTACCTTCAAATTACGGTTAATTAGTCGGATTTAACTTTTAGATTCACCAAATGAGAAACTCAATTTTGTATTGATGTTGGGTTGTCGGATAAGCCTTAAAACACACAAACACATGCAACGGACCAAACACAAACAAAAAAAATAAGAAAATGACATTTGTATTCAAAGTCAAGATTATGTCTAGGTTGTGTTCTCAACATTCAAGAAATCATCTTATAAAGTTTCTGTTCATGAATAAATATCAAAGATACACTTTTTAAAGTCACATACTTATTATTTCTATTTTCTACTGAAAGTGATTTGAACTTTAGTGTTTTGGAGGGAGGAGAACCCTTAAACAATTTCAATCATCCCCCTCTCACTTAAAAACATAACTATATACACTAAAATGAATGGTTATCTTGATTTTTTAATAATTCTTCAATAATCTGATACTACTGAGTAGTTTGAAAAATGAGCAGTAAAAATAACTTTAAGAAAACTAAATTGTGAAGTTTGTTTAAAAAGTCTTACGTACCTAAAAGCGATTAAACTTAAGTTCTAGAAAATTATATTTTTTACCAAAAAAATGGAGAGCATTTCATTTCCATCAAATTTGTGTACCATCAAACTCCCACCAAACACTGAAAACAACACTTTCATCTTGTAGCAGAAATCAAAACCCAAAAACAAGAACAAGAACCTTAAATTGTTCACCCTTCAAGCAGTTGACAAAAGAATAAATATTATTTTGTGCAAGAATTTCGAATTTAAAATATTGTCTCTCTCTCTCTCTGAAATCACACAAGAAAGTCACAAACACCACTCTGTCCAACACTGAGACGACATCCCTTTCACAGAAAACGACAGCCAGAAGAACCCAACCCATCGAATCCCCCCCACCCAAAAGTCCCACTCTTTCCTTGCCCTCCCTCTCTTCTTCTTCTTCCTCTCTTCAAGTTTCAGTCTTCCAGTTTTCAATCGGACCGTTGACTTTCTAGACGTCGACCAACTCCTGGGAAATGGACCAATCGGTTCTGGATGACATAATCAACCGACTCCTCGAAGTCCGAGGCCGACCCGGGAAGCAGGTCCAGCTGTCGGAGTCGGAGATCCGGCAGCTTTGTTTGGTCTCTAAAGAAATCTTCTTGCAGCAGCCTAATTTGTTAGAGCTCGAAGCACCCATCAAGATTTGTGGTACTTTTCTTTGCAAAACAACCTTAATTTTTCCGTTTAGTTTTGAATTTTCGTGATGGGTTTTGTCCTGTGGCTTTGAATTAGTTGGAATTTATTGGAAAGTTCTGTTCTTTGATTTGATTAGGTTGTGTGTACTCATTTTTTGGGGAAATTTTAGTTGTTTTTGTTTCTGACCAATGTTTGTTTTTGTGGAATAATCCGTGAAAATCGGTATGTTGTATGGCAAAACATTCATTGACTACACAAATTATGGAAGTGTTTCGTTTAGGATTGGGTCAGTCGAACATTTTGTTCTTTGATAACCGCGAAGGTTGTCGTGTAGTTTGGCATTGTATAGTGAGTATAGTTTGGTTACTGAATTCGGGCATGAATAGCTTGATTGGAACAATTTCAGATGATCCGGTAATGGCGCGTTTACAATTTGCTAAACCTTTTAACATTTCAAGAATTGGGAATGTCCGGGCGTGTTAATTGTTTGTAGAATTGCAACATCCACAACAAAACCTTATCCCACCAAGTGAGGTCGGCTGAATGAATCATAGAACGCCACTGCGCTCGCCTGTATGAATCCTAGAATTGTATTTCTACAAAATATTGTATCATAGACGTTCAAGCAGTGAGCTTTACTGCAGTGTCTGCTTTATACTCATGACAAGTAATGTAACACTTATGTTCTTGTGCAAATGCAAAGAAGATTAGATTTGTAATCATTGTGTGTGGCCGTGTTTATATGTTTTGTGCACGAGAGCTAAGTGGGCTTTATTTTCTAAACCCATGTAGTTTTTTGCCTGTAAGTATGCTAAAGTTTGGATTTGTTTTTAGATGAAAGGTGACCTTCTTTCTTTATGATATTGGAGGGGTGTTGCATATAATTATGATACCTGCACACAAGGTCGATAACATGAAACATGGAGGGTTGTAAATCAATCCTTCTTACAGAAGTTTTGAGTTTCATATGTATAGTCAGTTACTCTTATTTTCTTATTCTTCTTTCATCGCTCGTTCAAAGTTTGGTATTGACCAAAAGAAAGAACGAAGTAATTGATTGTTAATCAACTGATGATAAAGGAACTTATTTTGTAAAATGTTAGTTGGTAATTCTAGTTTTGTAGACTACGTAAATTATGGAGATATGTGATCTTTTCTGAATTATTTTGAGGGATGTGACATGCGGGCATCGTGGCATTGCAAATTAATTTGTTGGGGGATGATGGGAAGCTAAGGTTTATGGGTACTCTGAATAATAATAAAAAATTAATATTGTAACTGGAAAACCGAATCTAAATAATTGCTTAGGGGAATGTTATGGGTGATTATATTCTAGCAATGAGGTACATCACTTCTTTGTGAAAGCTCACGTTTTGTGCTCATTTCACCATTTTGTGTCTTGGAAATTTGAACAGATCAAATAGTGTAGAAAATTTCAGCATGATTGCTTAGTTCAGATGCTTTTGCTGATATTCTTTTCTTGCCTACTTTTTCATATGACTTTAGTTTTCAACGATTTAATCTCATGAATTCTTAAAAGTGAACTGCTTATCGTTTGCAGGTGATATACATGGTCAGTACTCGGATCTTATAAGGCTTTTCGAGTACGGTGGACTACCTCCTAATGCCAATTACTTGTTCTTGGGGGATTATGTGGATCGGGGAAAGCAAAGTTTAGAAACAATATGTCTTCTCCTTGCATATAAAATAAAATATCCTGAGAATTTTTTCCTCTTGAGGGGAAACCATGAATGTGCATCTATAAACCGTATATACGGATTTTATGATGAGTGTAAGAGAAGATTCAATGTGAGGTTATGGAAGACATTCACAGAGTGTTTTAACTGCCTTCCAGTGGCAGCTCTGATTGATGAAAAGATTCTCTGCATGCATGGCGGTCTTTCTCCCGACCTGCATAATTTAGATCAAATCAGAAATTTACAGAGGCCAACAGATGTACCAGACACAGGTTTACTTTGTGACCTTCTCTGGTCTGATCCCAGTAAAGATGTTCAAGGTTGGGGAGGGAACGAGCGGGGAGTTTCGTTTACATTTGGTCCTGACACGGTGACGGAGTTTCTTCAGAAGCATGATTTGGATCTCATTTGTCGTGCTCACCAGGTTTTATTGATTGGCGTTTTTTTGGTTCAGTTCATATCCTCTTTACACTTGTAGGACTGTAGGGAATATACCTGTGGGAGCCAAACATTACTTCCTATCTGGGATTCTATGGTCGGGGGTTTTGTGTGGTTATAATTTCTTTTTTACGTATTTTTTAATCCAGATAAATTCTCATTTCTTTGGTATAAGAATGAAGCCTTTGGCATTCCCAGACCTCCCCTGCTGGTGTAGTGGCATTGGCAAATGTTGCTTTCTTCTATACAGACTTGCACTGACTATTGAGGATATGAAATTTTAATTTATTTCCGTGCATCAGGGCAATTAGTTATGTTTTTCTTTTTATCATTGGCAGGTTGTGGAGGATGGCTACGAGTTATTTGCCAACCGACAACTTGTGACGATATTTTCAGCACCTAATTATTGTGGGGAATTTGATAATGCTGGTGCCATGATGAGTGTGGATGAGACATTAATGTGCTCTTTTCAAATATTAAAACCTGCAGAGAAAAAGCCGAAATTTAACTTTGGGAGCATGACTGCAGCTAAACCTGGAAATACTTCATCTGGAGTTGGCGCTTTTGCGAGCATAGCAGCAGCTAAGCCTGGGAACACTGTTACAGGAATCAAGGTAATTGCAACCTTTTATTCAAGAGAAACAAAACTATGTTTTATGCAGGAAGCTTTAGATAGCATGTTAGAGAACTTGAATTTTCCACTAGTTTGTTTGCGTCACATCATGTCGGTGTCTGGTTTTGGCTTGCAAAAAAGCCATTACTGTGCTTGCTTCTTTTATTCCAATATTTCAAGATGATTTACTGTGAATACTTTAGCATTGTAACAAAGAAAAGATGATGTGTATAAGAAAGATGATGTGTATAAGAACTGCATTTCTCTTTTCGGATTTCGCAGATAACATGTAAGCAAATGCGTTCACCTTCTACAATATATTTGTTCTTTTGGATGCGTTCACCTTCATTCTCATCTTGCTCCTACGAATTATATGCTGTTGTAATTCGTTTCCAAGAGTTCTGATTGGTTTCCCCTGCTTCAGCTTTAGGACCATCATTCTGGTTGTCCTTGAATCTGGAGAGTGAATTACTTCTTCCATTATAACAAAACGTTTCTGGCAAGCAAATGTTTTCTTTTTCAGAATCGTATACCCACAAAACATCTATTTCCCAGTGGTTAATTCTTGATGCATTTCATTCAATCAAATACATTTCGAATCTGTATGTCAACGATGCATTTACGTATTTGATAAAAATGTACATTTTTGTTTTCCTTGCAGTCTTTGATGCACAGGTAAGATGTTTGATCTGGCGGAGAGGGAAGGAGCCGAAGCCCAATTTGTATCATGATCGAGCCAAGGTTTCCATCTGGAAGCACGAGAGCCAATTTAACTTCGCTGTAATCTGTTTAAATTGTAAAATTTGAAAGGAAAAGTCACTAGAAACTAATGGAGAATGATATAAAGTTGGGTTTGAAGGTAGAAGGCTGTGTACCTTCTTCTCTTCGTCCTTGTACACTAATGGCTGCTATGAATTATTAGTCTCTCTGAGACCATGGAAAATCTCAGAACAGCCAGATGCCTGTAATGAAAATATCGGGGAAAATTGTCCAAGTCTTCTTGTTAACAAAATCTCTCTCTTGCATGTACTCGTAACCATTTTTCATCCTTTAATTTTTCTTGGACATTGTGACTTGTAGCTCTAGTGATTACAAACACCGAAGATATTTCCGAACGCTCATTTTCTCTCCGTTAACACCTTTGTTTGTGTTTTGTTTTGGAGAATAAATCAAAGGACATAAATAAAATAGGTGTTCCAAAAGAGAATATGCAGAATTCATTTTCCAAATTGTTCCTACAAATGCTAGGTATTGTGTAAGCAAGGCCAGCAAAAGTTGGAAAAAAAAAATCATTTTGTTGAGAACCTGGTCCTGTACATCAAGTGTCATATAATACAATTGGTTGGAAATTTTTCTTTTTACGTTTTCAATCAATTGTATTGTTACCCTTGGTGTACTGACTGTGTTCCAAGCTTCCAGCACACTGCAAAATTCTCCAAAAGCTAACCTCAACTTGCTAACCCATTTTCTGTCTATGCGCTTCTGTTTATCAATGGTATTTAAATTGATTAAACTAAAAGAAAATCAAGAGGTATATACATGAGTTTGCACAAGGAAAAAAATTGTGTGTCGAAACCATTTTCAAAAGTCCTCTCTCTTCAGACAGACCTCATCAATTAGTACATTACTTGATGATTAAGCGCACCACAAACTTGACGATTAAGCACCACAAATATTGACGATTAAGCACCACGAATATTGAAATGTACATGATATACAGCTTAACTGGTACACAAATCTGTTGGTTTTGGTGGGTGCTCTTAATTTAAAGTGAGACAGGGATCCACATTGTGTGGTTCAGGTCATTTTCTACTCACATGTTGTGAGCGACTTGTTTCATGCAACGGATGCAGGAATTTTTTTTTTTTTTTTCTAAAAGACAACACTGGCTTCAATCACGTGAGCGGATGTCAAGTAGAAAACAGTAAAATTGGACAAATTACACACACCTTTAAATGTTTGAGTCATCTGAAGATAACTTTCTAAAATGGTAGGTAAAAAGATATTTTCATGTCAATTGATTTTACATCATCATACTTGCAAGTCACACTAAAAGGAGTACTAATGCGACACAAATGCAACCACATAGCGCTACAAAACGAAGACCAAGTTGTTATGGAGGTCCACGATGAATACGTAATAACGACGCTGCATGCAGATTAGGGTTCAGAATTTATAGAAGGAACTATGAACTCAAATCGTCGTATATTTTCGAAATCAATTGACAACAGATAGAAAAGATCACGATTATTTAACTCACCAGTGCAAAGATTTTGTTTACAATGTGAAATCTGTAATTCGATATGTTCAAGGTTTTAAAAGATGTTAGGCGCTAGTCGGACAACGGGCTAAGGTCTAGCACCTAGGTGCACTAGGCAAATTTAAATAAATCTATTGTATTTCGTGTAAATAAATGTATATTTATACTTAAAATATATATAATTTCATCATAACCTAGACATTAATCCGGATGGTGGTCATCCGTCTAGCGCTTAGGCGAGGCCCAGACTACAGGCGGAGATTTTTAGTATAGTTATATGTTTGAGGATAGAGTAAATTTAAAAAGATCAAAGGTGCTCGATTCGTTTCTTGGTGCCATAAAAAAATAACAAAATATAACTTCATGTGCCTAATTGTTTGATTCCCATGGAAGAGGATCCTCTCCTGAGCATAGGATGGGGATCCTTTTGACTACGAAATTAAGGCCGTTCAATTTTAATCCAACGGTTGCAATTATTATAACTTTTAGAGGACCCACTGTTTTAGAACCGTTGGATTAAAATTGAACGGCCCGGATTTCGTAGTCAAGAGAATCCTCATCCTATGCTCAGGAGAGGATCCTCTTCCGATTCCCATGATCGATTTTTTTTTTTTTTTTTTTTGTTTTAGTTAGGTCATTACCTGCCCTTCAAGCATTATATGGAACAAACAGATTAGCAAGAATAAGTCTGAAGAAATATGATATTACATCAAAGTGAGTATATTTAAATCAAAGGTGGATTCTAACTTGGATGTGCATTCCAACAGAAATAAAAGGAATTTGTGTGCAACAATGAAGCTCTTGTCTGATATGCAAATGGTGATCTTAAATAATACGAAGGGAAAAATAATTGGTGTCGCATGACTAGAACACAGTGGAACACGTGGACAGTGTATGTAGAAGTAGGACACACATCCAACAATGTTTAGTATACTAAATGAAGTTTCTGTATATTATATCTGCAAAAGTTTCTTAAATCATACTTTGAGATGAGAATAATAGTTAAGTATTTTTAAATAATTCAAGTGCCGTTTGATACCTATTTCCTTTTTCTTTTTTTTTTTACTTTTATAAAAATTGAAATCTTGTTTGTTAACTATTGAAAACTTAAGGAAGTAATTTTCAGTTTTTAAAACAAAATGATTATCAAACGGTATCTAATTAAATGGTTTTCAAGTTATCAAAAACACTTATATGTTTGCCCGAAAATTAAAAGTATTTTTGAGTTATGAAAAGCCCTGAAAGACGTACCTACTATATGTTTCTTTAAAGAAGTACTAGAAGTGTGGTGGAAATGTATTAAGTCATTGCATGACGGTGTGAGTTCAAACTCTGTCGTTGACTAATTTAACATCTATTCTAACAAAATTTATCGTTTGTCAAAAAAAATGAATTTTTAAAAAAACCATTGCTAAAGGAACCCTAATAATTCTGTCATTAGAATTTATATATCATATCATCATATATATAATAAGATCAAAATTGCTACTTAATTATACTGTGGCTTCCGTTTGTACTTGGCATGGGGCCAAACCAAAACCATTGGCGCCCAACGTTTGATATTTTTTTTTATTCTTCAAGTATATATTTGCACCTAAACAAGCAGGAGTCGTACATTATCCTGACAGAAAAAAAAAAAAAAAAAAAAAAAAGAGATATCTGATCTGTATATCTATATGCTTATTCATTAATAATTATACTAGCAGTTAGATTAGTTCCTTTTAAAAACAAGTAGAAGAAGGATTAGTTAGGGAAAGTTGGGAAATTGAAATTTGAATTTCATACCTAATTGGCATTGCACAGGTAGCACTCACATGGAGTAGAAGTTAAGCCAGATAGGACTGTAGAAAGCCAAGTAGGAAGATATGTTACAACCTGCTCACACAATAAAATTAGGTCATTATAATGCGTTAACTTTACCCAGTGACCGATCCAGGATTCCAATTTTGGGGGTTCTAGTGTTAAAGGTTTAAATTTTTTAGATAGAAACAGAGCACGAAGTGCGCAAAAAACTTTTAGTGTATTCACCGAGATATTTTGTTGAACATTTGGTGGGCTTGTTGTTGTTAGTCGAACCATGTTCGCACATGTTAACACATATCAACATATGCAAAAGCAACCTGATAAGGGTTATCGAGAAAATTTGTCGAACACTCTCGACGCAACCTGACGAGTGCTCCCGAGATATGTATATAAAGCATTACACCAAACACTTATTGAACACCAAACAAACCCATAACAAAATCCCGAAAGGTCCTCGAAAAGCCATCATATATATATTTTCCTGACTTCAGGAGGTCTTTGGACCACTTTAGTCCTAATGTACATTCCACCACTCATATATTGTTCTTACCACAAATATATGAACGCGACATTCACAAAATTAATGCAAGCAATTATTATACTAGTCTAGAACTAGGCCAGCAAAAATTATTATCTCTGGAGTATTCTATACTCTAGAATTATTGAACGTTATATCTTTGTTATTGTATTCTCGTCTAAAGATTTAATAGCCAAAAACTCAAGTGTAGTATACTTATATATAAATCAAAGATGAGACCCGCAAAATCAAATAGAAGGACCTAAAATGCGATAATATTTGAGAACTTTCTAGTATGTACCGATGCATATTTTTGTTAGATTTTTCGATTCATTCATCAAAAGACATGTCAGGCTGGTCGTTGGAAGCCACCAACCTCACAGGCATGCGTGCTTGCAAGCAACTGCGAGTACTTACTGCAACGATTTAAAGTCCAAATGGACCAGACACTAATTTTTTATAGCAAAAAATAACTACAAGGGTCCTGAATTATGAGTGCTTCTGACATTGCCTCATGATAAGGCAAGTGCAAGTACTTATCAACGTTAATCACGGACCTAACAAAGAGTCTGCACCACCGACGTACGTATTGATCTGCCCGTCGACAGATCATTATGGTCGGCTCACCCAATTCACTATCACGTGCTACCACGTGTAACCCTAACCCTAATTCGTGCTATCGTTTTTTGTTCTTCTTCTTCGATCCATGCTGTTCTTCTGGTTTTTGGGGAGTTTTGTTTTGTTGGTTCTTTCTGTTTTTTTTTTTTTTTTTAATCAATAATTCTTGTTTTATATGGTTTATGAATACAAATTGAGATTTGCAAAGTAATTAAGCTGCATGGTGCATGCGCATTTTATTTATATATTAAAGCAATACTTGCAGAAAGAAACAAGCCAAGTCAGTAGTCAGAGAAAGCATGAACCAAAGCACATGCATGCTACTTTAAAAGAATATTCTGGATCTTTTTATAATCACTTTCTTTTGTTGAAGTCTATTTATTATAACTAAATGGTCCAAATATGCAGGGGTAGATGGACAATGTGACCAACGCGATCTCAGAATCGCTCGGAGTTTAAGAAATATACATGTGAAGAACTTTCAAGTATCCTTTGAATGTTTACTACAAGATTATTTTATATTTACCAAGTGTTTGATATAATGCATGTTAGGTATATCACAACATATTTCATCGATTCAGAACTTCTCTTTGTGTCACTCATCAGATTGATTCAAAATATGTTGATATCTGTTGATATGTGCGCAACATAGTTTGGCTAACGACAACAAGTCAACTAAGTGTTCAAGAAAATACCTTTGTGAACAAACTAAATTTTTTTGCGCTATTCATGCTCTATTTCCATCTAAAAACTTGCATTAACACTAAGATTCCCAAAGTTCAAATCATGGATCTACTACTCCTAATATGCATTGCCTTTTAATAGTTTCAAAACCAACATTGAACTTCACATGATTTGAGCGATATAATAGTATTGATAATATCAAATTGCTATATTATACTGCTTGAATTAATCAAATTATTGGGTATAACTTATAAGTCATGGACCATGATATTACGTGAGCGGCCCTATAAAAAGATGCTTATATATATTCGAAACCAATTATATGCTGAGAAAACTTCAATAAACTCCCCATTGTTATTGTTCGTGAACTTTTAGACGATGACTGAATGTCAAAAATGGACTCTAAAATAGAGCTCTTAAGTCACGTCAAGACATTTCAAACGAGGAACGACCTTCTTCATGATCGCCGCACGAACTTACATTCAACATATGCTAGTGCATTGCTGAAGAAAGTTGAGGTTTTACCATAAAATTGACAATATAGAGAGTAGCCTAACTTACTTATAAACCCATGCAAGGTCTCTTGCCTCATCAATGTAGAATTCATTCTCAACACGCCCCCTCACGTGTGACGAATTTTCAAGTCTAACATGTGGACAACATAAACGGTGTGACATGGAGTGCGTGTGGCCGTTTGGCTTTACACATGGGATAACTTACTCTAATACCATGAAAAAATTTAAGGTTTTACCATAAAACCAAATGGCAATATGAGGAGTAGCCCAACTTACTTATAAGCCCATGCAAGATCTTCCGTCTCATTAATGTGAGATTTATTCTCGATAAAGGCCCTTTTGAACCATTTTATGTTGAATTGACACTAGCATTACCAAGAACAAGCCCGAACATTGACCTATAGCCCGCTTGTCAACTAATATTCAAATTATATAAGCAGTACTAATTAACATGTGCAACTTATTTATGCGCGCGCACATACTAAATATGTACCTATTTTCTTGAATAATTTATGGTGTCTTGGTTTTCACACATAAAGAATATGTTCTATTTGCGCTTACGAGTTCATAAAATCTACGTTTTAAGTCTAAATTATGTTTTGCTTCTGCTCACAGGTACGTAACGATAATACTACTCAAATATGACAAGAAATAAGATATAATATGACAAATGATCTCTCTCTATAATATATGTAAGATCCCACATCGTCCAGATGAGTGGATTCTGTAAGCCTTATATGTATATTCTCATCTCTACCTAGCACGAGGCCTTTTGAGAGCTCACTAGCTTCAGAGTTCATCGGAACTCTGAAGTTAAGCGAGTAGTGCGCAAGAGCAATCCCAGGATGGACCCAAGGTCGGAATGTGACAATATGTAAAATGATACATTACGTAATTTGTGTTTTTGATAATAATAAAAATTTCTCTTCTGAAAGCCTCATTCGACCAAAATTGGTCGCGCTAATGATGGAGACAATACTTATTCTCTACGTCAAAGTTAAGCACGCTTAAATTTTAAGCAAATCTTTTGGCTAAGGTTTTGTGCCAAATTCTAGTGATTTGACTATAAATTCCCGAGCAAAATTCAATTGTTTAAAAAAAAAAAAAAAAAAAAAAAACGCGTAATAAACTAACGTTCATTAGTTCGTCCGTAACTTGACTTTTATTTTTCTTCAGATGTATGATGTCATTTCTTTTATTTGGGAGGGTTTTGGGGTGGTACTACAGAATTAAACTTCGGATTTATACGTGACCTACACGAAAACGACTATTTTATTTTCTTTTAAAACAAAATGTAAGTGAGCTTGACTGCAAGATTTACCCGTCAAGAGCAGGCGAAAGTTGACTTAGCATTAGTGGTGTCGAATGAAAAGGCCGTCGCTATACGGATAAAGATTAGTTTAAGAATAACAGGCTGGTTTTCACCAAGAGCGCAAGAAGGTTTGACATAAAACAAAATAAAAGTTTTGATTTAGAGAAATCATTAAAAAAAAATTGTCGAACGTGCATGCACAGGTCAGCAGTGACGAACATTGTTGGTGGCCCACGCAACAAGAACGAATTCGTACGTAAGGGATGACCAAATTTGTGTTTTCTTTCCAAAACAAATTGAATTGGATGACCAACGTTTCTTTCAGCTCCACAAAAATTAAGGGATCAAGAGACAATATTGTTTTACTAACTTACGGGAGAAGCCACTAAGTGATTTACCAAGTATATTTGTTTAGGGATGTGATATCTACACATCCCATTTTACTTCTTACACACGTTTTTAATCTTCGGTCATCGGATCAGATGAATTGAAGAAGATCAACGGATAGAAATTATCAAGGGGTGTATAAAAAGTAAAATATGGTGTGTGAATAGCACACCCCTTTGTTTAAGGCTGTCACATGATAAGTGTTGTAGTTATGTATAAAATATTTATAAACAAGAGCAGAATATTGTTAGTTTAAAATTTTTGCACTTATTTAGTGTGCGGTTTTTTTGTGTTTTTTTATTAGTTGGCGGCACATGTTAACAAAATTAAGTATTCTTAACTTTGTTTTAATAACCGAGCGCAGTGATATTTTAGAATGAGAAAAGCTAAGGAGATTCAAAAGTACAATTCTTTATGGATTCTCTGCAACCTCATTTTTTGGTATATTTCGTGCCAATCTTATGAAACAATGGGCCAAAAACATTAGGTGACGAAGAGTTCATAGAGAGTCACATTTTGAGAGAATCTCTTTACCAATTTTTGCACCGACCTTATAAAATATTATGCTAAATGTATAAGGTAACAAAAAATTTATAGAGAATCTTACTTTTGAAAAAGTGTTCTTAATATTTTTCTTTTTAAAATTCTACAAGGATTTTACTTAGCAAAGGACGAAAAAGAAAAAGAAGAGTAAAAAAAAAAAATATGGCACGAAGCGATTCGCACTACAGAAAAAGGAGATATCCAAGCCATCGTATCATATCACACAGATGCACCGTAGTTTAAGGTGTGCCACCAAAGTCCAACCACATGGGGAGCACCACGGTTGACTGGACCATAATCCAGATGACCGGATTAATTTGATATGGAGCTCTACTGATCAGATCATACTTGTCCAGTGTCCTCCTCGCGATTCAATTTACCTGAAACCTATGGACACACTTTTTTTTACTTTTTTATTTTAACTAACAATATTTACATTTAGAGGAAGGAATGAACTTAGTTTTATAATGAGCGAATAATAATGTGGTTTAAATTCGATTTTAGTGAAAAATGAACCTAAGATCTCTCAATGACAAGTGAAGAGGAATACGACTTGATCGTAATACTAATTGATACTTTGATTAATTAATTAGTTAATTAGACAATTAATTAAGTAATTAAATAATTATGTGGCCCTAGTTTTAAGACTATTGAGGTTGCGCCACCCCATCCAAGGTTCGTCTACAGTGACACTGTTGTTGGGATATGGATAAAAAAAATCAACAAATGACATTATCTACATTAAGGGGTGAGAAAGTGTGTTATGTCTCATAATAAACTAGTAATAAGATGGTTCAAATTCACTTTTGGCGTGAATCAAACGTAAGATCTTTCACTTATCAGTAAAAAAAATATTATTAGATCGTAATACTAAGTGCCGAGATATGAATAATGAATCATTTATCTTTGCCTTCTAATATTTGTTTATCAAAAATTTTGTTTCAGACCCTGAATAAATTTTAAATTATATTTTGGTCCTCCCTCCAGATGGAGACCGGAGGATGCCTAAACAGTAGGTGGATTCAGGATATGTTGGACAGCTCACTTGTGCTGGTTCCTTCTAGTGAGGACACTTGGGTCCCCTGCATCCTATTCATCACTTTTACTAGATTCCTTAATGGCACTTATGAAAATTTGCCGCCATGGCCCGCGAGAACATTGATGAAACGTTAGTGTGTTCATATCATGAAAGTTTTCTTGGTCTGCATCTTTGATAAGAGAGTTGTCGCATACATGTGTTTGATCACGTCATTTCAACGACATCTTTGAAAACGGAATAACCCTGTAAAAATGTCTGATCACATCGTTTTTTATAACAATCAAACTTAGCTGCAAATAAACGTATGCTAACACAACTAAGAAAGCTTATGACTTTGCACGCAGATGAGTACAAAAGAATGGATTTGGATCCTCTCCTGAGCTAATGGAGAGGATCCTCCTGATCAATTATAATGAACCGTTAGATTTTTATCTAACGGCTACAATTATTATAACTTTAAAGGGATCCTTTATTTGTAACCGTTAGATAAAAATTCAACGGTCTACGATGATTGGTCATGAGGATCCTCTTCATTAGCTCAGGAGAGAATTCAAATCCCAAAAGAATGAGCACACTGATCTGGCAAGAATCAACTACTTGTCATGCGTCAATTAAAAAGTTAAAATATCAGTTAATTGTGGTCCCTAGTGGGTGTGTATATATATATATATATATATATTTTTTTTTTTTTTTTTTTTTTGTGGCATAATTTGCATATGAACTTCCGACCGTGTACCCATTTCTTCGAAAGACAGTTGTAAACATGGTGGAGGGGCTCACTTTCAACTTTTCATGTGATTTAATGGGAGCGTTTAGTAGATATTCGATTCAACGCAAGCATATGCTGTAATATGCCTGCATAAAATATAGAACATTTTGATCCCAAAGCAACACGTAACCAAAAATGCACATGGATATTTAAGGGCATATATACTATAAGAGAAAATTCTTACATCCAGCGGCCGTGTACGGCAACACAAAAAACACAATACACGAACTTATTCCCCCATCGAAAAAAGATTTAGATTCTGAGTTGGACACTCACATATCGCAGATTCGTCTAACGTTTTTAGTACAATAAACGTGGAATTTTAGATAAAAAGTAACACATTTGCTATGGGAGTAGTCTGCTTTCTCACTTTCGAATCTCTCTCTCTCTCTCTCTCCTAAAACAAACAAGAGAAGGCGGGAAAGACAAAGGATCCTCATAAACGCCATTTCTATCTACATTCTCAAGATTCTCTCTCCACAGAAAGAAAAACGCTTGTAAAGCTACATAGATTTTTCTGACGATGAACTCTTCCATGAAATATGTATTGATCATCTCATCTTTTATCTAATGAACTCATTTCATGCAAGTTTTTATCTTTCTAGTTCTGCTTCTTAGCTAATAGCTCTTGAGAGGAAGAGGGGTTTTCAAGATCCACTGATGGCAAGATTTTCTGTTTTTTAGAGAGAAAAGCGGAATTGAATAGGATTCTCTTCCCTCATCTTTCTCTCTCCTACCCTTCCCTCCCCTCCTCTTTCTCTCTCCTACCCTTCCCTCCCCTCCTCTCACACTTTCATTTTGTCTTTATATCTTTAAAAAAAAAATTAAAAGAAGAACATAGCTTAATCGTAAGCGTTTAAATAGAAAGAGGAGAAAGATTAAGAGGGAAGATAATCCTACTCTGATTGCTTCATATTCACATAGACTAATATTCAAATTATAAAAGCAGTTCTTGTTAACATGTATGCACCTTAATTATCTATCCACATCTCGTTTCTTTCTTCTTCTTTTTTTTTCCAAAACGCATTCATTTATCGGCGCACATGCAGAATATGTTAACCGATTTTTCTTGAATAATTGATATATGGTGTCTTGGAACAAGCCAATACCACTTTACTATTCCACATAAACTTAAACATAAGAATATCTTCTGCTTGCGCTTATGAGTTCGTAAAATCTTCCTTGTAATTCCAAATTATGTTTGCTTGCTCTCAAGTGTTTGTAACAACGATACTACTTAAATATGGCAATACATGAGATAAAATATGAAAAGAGCTTAAATGTCCACATAGGATTTCCACTTAGCTTTTCTAAGAGAATTTTCATAATTTCACAACCTCGAGAAAATAAAAGACAACATAACTAGGTACGGATCATAACATGTGATCCCTCTATAATACGTGAAATGATATATTATGCACTTTGTGTTTCCGATACTAATAAGAGATTATCTCGGAAGCCTCATTCGAACAAAATTGATCGCGCTAATGATGGAGACAATACTTGTTCTCTACGTGAAAGTTAAGTAAGAGTACTTTTTAAGCAAATTTGGCAAAGGTTCTGAGCCAAATTCCAGTACTTTGACTATAAATTCAAGATAAAAAATCAAGATAAATTAACGTTCATTGGTTTGTCCTTAATTTAACTTATTTATAATATTAGTATAAAATTTGATATTAAATTATAAGGTGACGGAGAGTTCATGAAAAATTCTTGACAATTTCTCTTAAAAACAAAATAAAAAGTTTTGATTTAGAGAAATTATAAAAACAAAAATGACACGTTACACAGTCGTGACAAACATTGTTGGTGGCCCCACGCAACAAGAACCAATACATACGTAAGGGATGACCCAGTTTGTGTTTTCTTTCCACGAACAAATGGAACTGGATGGCCAACGTTTCTTGTTTTCCTAACGGAGTTGGAGTATCTCTCATATTTTTGTCCCTTCTCTTTCTTTATTTCATATTTGTACGGTCACAATTAAATCACATCAATATTTTATATTAATGTTTTTATAATGAAAGAAACACAAAGTCGAAAATGTGATAGGAGAGGGAAGGGAAGAGGAATTGAATGAGAGAGAATCCTACTTCTTTACTAACTTAGGAGAAAAGCTACTGTGTCGCTCCATAGGTGTGTTGGTTTATAATTGTAAGTGATGAGTGGTATAGTTATGTTTATGCACAAAATGTTACAGTCATGTAATAAGCGTTAATAAAATTGTTCTATGCCACTATATACTCATATGAAATTGAAACCGTTGTATTTGAGATCTACCCGAATCTAGTGTCAATGAGTAGGATGCCCAATTTTGTAGCAGAGTAGAATTCTCTTTTCTCTAAATTCCCTTTTTTACCTTCTTTTTTGTCTCTCTCTATAAAGAAGGTTTTTTTTTTTTTTTGTTTGTGAACAAACGATCTTATCTACACAAAGGGGAAATTCCCTTTTTTACCTTCTTTTTTGTCTCTCTCTATAAAGAAGGTTTTTTTTTTTTTTTTTTTTTTTGTTTGTGAACAAACGATCTTATCTACACAAAGGGGTGGAAGAGTGAACAAACACTCTCTTCTCTAAATCCCTTATCTTTCCCTCATAGCAATAATGTGGTTCAAATTTGCCTTTGGCGAGAATTAAACCTAAGACATATTAATTATAAGTGAATAAGAATACTATTAGACCGTAATAAGTGACCTCTATAAAGAAGTTGGCGCAAGATGTAGCATGATTTAATCAGAAGCGTCAATAGGAGGGAACTAGAGAGAAGGAAAATGGAAGAAAAGAGATAGGCACTTAATTCCATTTTCCATGAATCCCATTTTCCACCTAAGGTCACAGCAGATTTCTGTTTTTGTAGCACTTAGCATGACTCCTCAATCCATTCACGGTTTTACAAATCACGATTTTACTTAACCTTTTTTAGTATGCACTAGAATATAGTATATACAAGTTACAACCAATGGCTTATTGATCGTTAATTTGTTAACCACATATTCAATCCACCACGACCCTAAGATTTGTTTGGAAATGCTTTTAAAATAATTGAAAAAGTTTTTGATAAAAATATTTTTGGATTTCAAACTTGCAAGAAGTATCAGTTATGTACTTCTAATAGAAAACGTACTTTTTTATGATTCATTTTTATTTTTACTAACTATTGATTTTTAAAGCATTTTCCAAAAGCGTTTTATACACTAATTTGTAGTATAATTTTTGTTTTTGTGCTTACTAGGCTTGAAATAAAGATCGAAAAGGCCAAAAAAAGAAGAAAAAAAAAAAAAAAGTTGGTACGTGGCAATTACGGAAGCGCACTAAAGAAAAAAGGAGATATCCTAGTCAACTTATCATATCACACACCGTAGTTTATGGTGTGCCTCCAAAGTCCAACCGCATGGGGAGCGCTGCCGTTGACTACGCACTAACCGAGATGACCGGGATTGTCTTCCTCGTGATTCCAACTTGTTGGATTAATTATTTAACTAATTAATAATTAAGCAATTAATTAAGTAATTAAATAATTTTGTGGCCCTAGTTTTAACACTTGTGGTTTTGCCACCCGATCCAAGGTTCGTCTACAGTGACACCGTTGTCAGGATTTGGATTAATTAACCATTTAATCTTTGCCCTCTAATATTTATTGAAAGAGAATGTTAAAGATACTTTCTTAAAAATATAATTTTGTATTAATTCTGTGCTGTTTTGTATTTTTAACATCGTTTTCGTATCAATAATATAAAATATAAAATCAAAAATACGAGATTGCACCGAAACTCGCTATTGTACCCGTGGCTAGGCAAACTAAACATGTTAGCCACGTTTCTTTCTACTATCTATTATATTAAGAGAATAGTCATTGTCAACTTTTTTTTTTCTTTTTTTTTTCAATTTTGCCCTTACTTTTGAATACACAAAATTGATATGAAAAGGGTAAAATAGTAATTTTGTACATTTTGACAATAGTAATTGAGTGGTGATATTCCCACCCCGGTGTCTTATTTCCTCACCCACCATTTAATGAAAATGTTAATAACATATTTATCCTTTTAAAAAAAGACTCTTAAACCTCTATTTAATTCAGTACTAAAATAATAAATAAATAATGGTGGGTGGGGTGTGATATCTTTGGTGGAAAGAGGTTGTGAAAGATTTGGGTTAGAATCGACCGAAAGGTTGGAGGAAGAAATGGACGTGTGCTAGATGATGGCGAGAAACTTCAAAGGAGAAAAAAGAGAATTGGGTGTGAGATTTGCGGTTTTGACAAAAGAAAGGAGGAAGAATAGTGGTTTGAGGATCCGGGGTCTCTACGAGGCGGCGTTAGGTGTGAAGGAGATGTTGAATGTCTAGGTCTTAGGTCTTGCATTTTCTTTCATTTTTTCTATATTTATTTATTTATAATATTATTTAAGGATATATCAGAGTTATTTAAAAAAAAAATTATTATGGTTATTTTGGGAATAATGGTGGGTGGGGAAATAACATTTTACTTTTTTAATTGTCTATAGTGGGTGGGAAAATAGAACATTTGGGTGGGTCTAGTAGCACTCTAGTAATTTTGTATATTTTGACAAAATGACAATCATATCCTTATTTTTCCTATTTTACCTTTTTTTTAAAAAAAAAAATGACAATCACATCCTTATTTTTCCTATTTTACCCTCACTTTTGATACACAATATTTACATAAGGAGGACAAAAAATAGTAATTATATAATATTAAGATAAAATATACACTTATTAAGAGAAATTGTTTCATCATCATTTTTTTACTCTTTTTAAAATTTTAAAATAATCACACTTCTTAACAAAAAAAATAAAATAAAATGAAATTATTCACACATACAGAATGTGTGCTCATCGGATGGCTAGTAGCAATTTAATCGAATAAGAGCAAATTCACGTGACTAGCGTGTCCGGCGCCAGACTCGCTACTGTAAATTATATTTTGTTTATAAAAAATTATGGTTCTGACCATTAAATAAATCTTAAATTATATTTTGGTCCTGCTTCAGATATATTTTGTTCAATATATGTTGGACAGCTCACTTGTGCTGGTTCCTTCTCGTAAAGACACTTGGACCCCTACATCCTATTCATCACTTTATACTAGATTCCTTAATGGCATTTATGAAAATTTTCAGCCTTGACCTGCAAGAACGTTGACGAAACATCAGTGTAATCGTGTCGTAAAAGTTTCTTTTTCGAATTTGTAATTTTGATAAAGGTGTAGCGTATTCGTTTCATGAAAGTTTATTTTTTGATCTCCAGCTTTGATACGGGAGTAGTCGCGTAAAGATGTATGACCAGTCATGTAAGTTTTTCTCTCGATCTTCATGTTTGATAAGGGAGGAGTTTGCGTATATTTTTGTCAACAAACAGAAATCAAACTTAAGTGCAAATAATCGTAAGCTAACACGACTAAGAAAATATAGGCGTAAAGAACAAGTACAAAAGAGTCGGCACAGTATTCTGGCCAAATCAATTGCCTGGCATGCGTCTGAAATATAATTAAAAAGTTAAAATATCAGTTGATTGTGGTCCCTGGTGGGTATATTTTATTTTTTTGTGGCATAATTTGCATATGAACTTCCAACTGTGTATCCATTTCTTATGGATCCGAATCTCGTCAGATTATTTTTTTGTGAAAATCTTAAAATTTTGTAAATCGTATTTGTTTATTGTACATTGTACAATAAAAAATCAGTTTAAATATTTTTATTTAAAAATAAATATAAACAGTATTTGACAAAAACTGATCGTATAATGTACAATGAACATATACGATTCATAAATTTCCAAGATCCTCACAAAAATGATCCGAAGAGTATCCCGTTGGATTTCTTGGCAAGTAAGTTGTAAACGTGGTGGAGGAGCTCACTTTTCAACTTTTCATTTGAATTAATGGGAGCGTTTGAGTATATATTTGATTCAACGCAAGCATATGCTGTAATATGCCTGCAGAAAATATAGAACATTTTGATCCCAAGGCACCACATAACAAAAAAATGCACATAAATATTTAAGGGCATATACTATAAGAGAAAATTCTTACATCCGGCCGGCTGTATACGGCAACACACTTACAAACACAACACACACGAACTTATTCCACCATCGGGAAAAAGTACTCAGATTCCGAGTTGAACACTCAGATATCGCAGATTCGTACACAAAGGATATGGGACTAGTTTGCTTTCTCACTTCCGAATCTCTCTCTCCTAAAACAAACAAGAGAAGGCGGGGAAAGACAAAGGATCCCCATAAACCCCACTTCTATCTACATTCTCAAGATTCTCTTTCCACTTTTTTTTGTTCTTCCTTTTTTTTCCCTAAAAAATGAAAAAAAAAAAAAAAAAACTGCCTGCAGAGCATCATGTGCAGGCTTTTTCTTACTTTGGTAAAACTCGTTACGTAGACTAATTGATCATCTCATCTTCTGCTTAACGGTGAACCCGTTCCATGCAAGTGTTTCTGCTTCCGCTTCTGCTTCCTAGCTAATATCTCTTGAGAGGATTAGGGGTTTTTGGGATCCATTGAGGGCAGGATTTCTGTTTTTTTAGAGAGGAAAGTGGGACTGCTTCTTATTCACATAGATTGGATGACTGGGGTTTGGCGATTTATGTACTTGGATTTGGTTGATTGATCTGAGTCAGCTGACCCAAAAGTCAGATTTGGTCAATTGGATTTGCTTCTCCACCACTTAAGATCCATGGGTGCCCTGAAAATTTTCACAAAAGAAATCGACTTTGTTAGTAATCGAACACTAATTGGAACTGACGGAAAACTTGACGCTAAACCGAGCTCAGTGACATTCTAGAATTAAAAAAACCGACCCATCTTAGTGCGGTAAGACTTGATTGTTGTAGTAGTAGAAATCAAACACTAAAACAATTAACTTGATAAACCAAAAATCAACTTTTGTTAGTAATCTTACTAAGTGCCTGGTCAGCAGAGAGTCTTCTGGAAGCGTCTCTGCAGATCATCTTCCTCAACAGATCCTTCGCCGCAGGCGACACAGATCGGAAAGCCTTCGGCGGAAATCTCAAATTCCCTCTCAAAACCGCCTCGAAGATCTCCGTCGCCGACTCTCCGTAAAACGGAGGAATCCCGCCGAGCATTATGTACATCATCACGCCGGCGCTCCAGACGTCGATCTTTTCATTATACTCCCTGCCCATCAGCACCTCCGGCGCGACGTAGTACGGCGTCCCGACAACGCCCTCCATGGCGCCTCCGTCGCCGGTCCACTCCGCCGACCCGAAATCCGCAAGCTTCAAATTGTTTCTCGAGTCGAACAAAACATTCTCCGGCTTCAAATCCCTATGAACCACCCCGAGGCGGTGGCAATGCGAGACGGCCTCGAGCAGCTGCTTCATGATCGCTGCGGCCTCGGGCTCCGAGAGCGTGCGCTGCACGATGCGGTCGTAGAGCGTGGCGGGCTCGCAGAGCTCGAGCACCATGGCGAGCGAGTCCTCGGTCTCGAAGACGTTGAAGAGCTTGAGAATGTTGGGGTGCGGGGACAAAAGGGTCATTATCTTGGGCTCGTTCTCGAGGCAGGCGCGGTCGGTTTCGTCGGTAAGGGCCGATTTGTCGATGATCTTGCAGGCGACGAACTCGGCCGAGTCGGGCGAGAAGGCTCGGACGATGGTGCCGAACCGGCCGCGGCCGATTTCTTCGAAGAGTTGGTAGGAGTTCTTCAATGTGTCATACATTTGGGGGGTTTTTTCGGTTAAGGCCGTGTTTGGTTGTTTGTTGTTGGGATTTTTGGGTTTTTTTTTTTTTTTTTGTTGCAGGTTCTTTGGGGTTCTGAAGAATTGTGTTTTGGAATTTATAGAAGGAAGACGAAGTGGAATACTCCGAAGGATATTCGCTTTGGTGGGTAAAAGCGTAAATTTGTTGAATTTACGCTTGAAAGTGGATGGCTGAGATGTACGGAGTGGTTTGTTTGAAATGACGGAACTGCCCTGGTTGTTAGTGGTTGAGTGGAGTGCTCGGTTTTGTGAGTGTGCTGAGGAGGCAAAACCTAAATTGGGAAAATTGGTTTTGGTTTCGGTTCTAGAAGGACCTTCAAGAAACAGTACGAATCTAAACTGTATATTAAAAGTTGGTTTGGGTTTATAGTGCTTTTTAAAAAAGGCTATTAGTAAAAAATTTAGAACTTCAAATATGTTTTAGTAAAATAAAAAATGCTTTTAAAAAAGAAAATTTTAACGAAAAGATTCTAATACTGTTTACTTTAACGAAAAATCACATTTTTACATTAAAAAGTCAATCATGATACTATTCACTTTCCCTTTATTTTGTCCTTATCATTAAAACTCAAAATTTTCAAACTCTTTTCTTTAGTTTTCTTTTTAAAAAATTGTTGATAGTAGAAAAATAAAAGCATGGTAGACCATATTTCTAAAACAATAATGCTAGAAATACTAAATTTGATGTGTCACTAATAGAAATGAGTATGTTTATCAACGCTTAAATAATAAACCAATCATCAACTTTTATGTCCTTTAGTTTCTAAAATTTTATCTACGAATTTAGTCTTCCTAACTTTTTTCAAAGCATAATGAACAATGCTCACATTTTTGTGAACAGTGCCCAAATATTTTACAAAATTACAATATTTGTCTTTACATTATTCTCTTGCAATAATTATATCACATAAAATACCATATGTATTTTTAGTCATTTAACATATTCGTAGTAATTTTATATAAAAATTTACCAAACACTCAGACACAATTATTATTATTTTTTGTTAAAAGCACTTTTACAAAAAAAAAAATTATCAAACATTTAACAACTTTATTTTACAACTATTTATTGTCACTGTGTGACAACCTGTCCCGAATTATAATATATTTTGTCCTCGATAGCGTAGAAATGACTTTTATGCCCTTGAACGTTGAGTGTGTTGTGTGAATGAGCTTAGGATTTGGACCAATTCATTTTTCTTCCTAAGTAGTTGGACCCAATTAAAACTTAAGATTTTTTTTGTTTGTTGTTTATTTTGTTTGGTTGGCCAACCTGGACCCCACACACACACCCGTTGACCTTTTTCCCTCTCCCTCTCGGATTTTCTTCCATTTTTTGTACAATCGTACGGTCACTCTCTCAAACCACTTCATCACTCATATATCAAGGTTGTGGATCTTATCTTCGTGCTCCTTTCAAGCTTAAGAGTCAAACTATAGCTTTGGTTGGACGTGAGGACTTCGAAAACTCGAGAACCAAAGAGCTCCGACGAGGTGCGCTGTTACTCCGTCGTGATCGCGGATGTTTCGTTGAGTTTTAGGGTCCTAGGGAGTCTTTATAGTTCTTTGCAAAGCTCATAGAATAATTTTGGAAGGTTTTAGACGTCGGGACACTCGAGTTCGTCGAGTTGCAGGGGTGGCCAGACTATCGAGATTTTTCCAGCCAAATTCCGTTGGTTTTAGGACCTAAAAGTGGTAAGGATATGTTCTTTTTGTCCCGAGCTTCACATTGGTACCAATTTTATGAATTTTGGTTGAGAATTGAGTAAGTTATTGAAGTTTGAAGTTTTTCCAGAAACCGGTGAGTGCAGCGGCGGCAGGTGCCAGAATCCGGCGAACCATTAGAGACGAATGAGAATATTCCGTCAACTTTGACGGAATATGCTAACAGCGTAAGGTAACACCGTTAATTTTTAGACGGAATATGATGTTATTTAATGGAATATTCCCTAACGCCGTTAGGGATTCCGTCCAATATGCAAGGCACGTGCCTGCGCGTGTGGCCATGCCTTGGCCGGCGCGTTAGGGTGCGTGGGAACTTAGAAATTTTTTCTAAAAATATGGAGATGTTCATGGGGTTGAGTAGGCCACGATGGTATATTCAAATGCCCCAATTAAGCAACGTATGAGAAGTTATTACCTAGTTTTGTATATGTGCTTAAAAATAATGTTAAAATAGTTGTTTCGCATATAGGTGAGACTTTTCCAGAGGACGAGCACAGTCAAGCAAGACTCGAGGGCTACGACCCTTCCACATATAAGTGAGTGGGCTTTTGGTTTTCAATATATATATATATATATATATATATATATATATATATATATGTAAACAGAAATACAAGAACTTCTTAATAAAGGAATTATCCGTAAAAGTAAGTCACCTTGGTCATGCCCTGCATTTTATGTTTAGAAGAACGCCGAATTAGAAAGAGGTACTCCCTGATTAGTTATTAACTATAAACCTTTTAATGAAGTTTTGAAATGGATTAGGTATCAAATCCCCAACAAAAGAGATTTGATAAAAAGGCTTTCACAAGTAGTTATTTTTTCAAAATTTGATATGAAATCAGGGTTTTTGCAAATTCAAAATCGTGAATATGATAAATATAAAACAGCTTTTGTAACTTCTTTCGGACATTATGAATGGAATGTAATGCCTTTCGGTTTAAAGAATGCACCCAATGAATTTCAAAATATTATGAATGAAATTTTCAACTAATATAGCCATTTTCCATTGTTTATATTGATGATGTGCTTATTTATTCAAAGTCTATAGACGAACATTGGAAACATTTGCATTTGTTTGCTAGAATAATTAAGTCCAATGGATTAGTTGTCTCTGCATCAAAGATTAAACTGTTTCAGACCAACATTAGATTTTTAGGATATAACATCCATAAGTCTACCATCCAGCCTATTGATAGAGTCATTCAATTTGCTAATAAATTTGCAGATCAAATTACTGATAAAACTCAATTACAACGTTTTTTAGGTTCTTTGAACTATGTATCTGAATTTTATCCTCATCTTCGTCAGCAGTGTAAACCATTGTTTGATCGTCTCAAAGAGAATCCTCCAGCATGGTCTACCATTCATACTTCCATTGTCAAACAGATAAAAACTCATGTTAAGACTTTGCCTTGTCTTGGCATTCCAACTCCCAGCTCTTTTAAGATAGTTGAAACCGATGCATCTGGCATTGGTTATGGAGGTATCCTCAAGCAACAAACTTCTTCCGGATCTCCTAAACAAATTGTTCGTTTCCATTCAGGAGTATAGAACTTTGCACAATGTAATTATAGTACTATTAAGAAAAAGATATTATCTATTGAATTATGCATTAACAAATTTCAAGACGATTTATTAAATCAAAAAATTTTAATCCGTGTTGATTACAAATCTGCAAAATATGTTTTACAAAAAGATGTTCAAAACATTGCATCCAAACAGATTTTTGCACGGTGGCAAGCCATATTAAGCATTTTTTATTTTGATATTGAATACATTAAAGGCAGCCACAATTGCATTCCAGATTTTTTAACAAGAGAATTTATGCAGAGGAAGAATGACAAGAAACATCAGTAGCCAGAGAAGGCTTCCAGCCACTCTTCCACCTCTACCACCAGTAAAACAGGAATCTATTCCCGATTCCTCATCGGCCTTAGCCATTACTAGGGGTGGTTCGGTATGGGATCCCATACCGAAACCATTGTCCCGATTCCCAAACCGAAATTTTTGGGAATCCCAAATTCAATCCCAATCCCAAACCAAATTTTCGGGAATCCCAATTTTCGGGAATCCCAAAATAATTTCGGGATTTCGGGACAAATCGGGAATCCCGAAATGCTTTTGGGCTTTTGGACTAAAATTTGACATATTATGTTTTTGGGCTAAAATTTGACATATTATAAAGTAATAAATAAAGGCAACATGTAATATTTTTTTCCAGCCCTACTTATTTATGTCACTTAATTTTCCACGTAACAAAAACCTTTCTACACACCCTAACACCAACTAATAAGAATTACACAAAATCGTATCAAATGTCTCGATGCTATTAGGAGTGGAAAGGCATTTGTCATTTTAACTAACTAAAATTGCATCAAATTATTCATATGGTTAGATTTTGTAATGACTTGAAATATGATGCTTTATTAATTATGACTAGGAAAAGAGAGAGTAATATGTTGATCTGCTTCAAAAAATTTACAACAGACAATACAGAAACCCTACCAACCCACCTGACTTGACACCCCCCACGCCCGGAAGAACGGCAAAGTTCATGTTATTAGTACTCTACTGTTAAAACTACAAAACTAGCAACCTAATAAATCAAACGAGCCTTTCAGTCCCGTAGGAACGAAAATTCACGATAGGATTTTGCCGAGGCTACCGTCTCAACAACGTTCCCCAGCGGCAGTGTACATGCGTGTCATAAGTTATGTTCTCACTACAGGTCAAATGGATCCATCAAGGTGATCAGGGCAAGAATTTACAACCTGCAAAATAGAAACCCTATAAGAATGAAAACTCGGCAGCAGATGCAGAGATATGGAGAGCTTTCCGAAGCATTTTTGAAAACAAGACAAAAAGTTTAACCAATATGCACAGCATATGACTCAGTCGTCAACTATCAGCAATACCACTGTGTCAATGATCAGCAACGGTTTATGCATGTGTAAAAGGATTAGGAACTCACCTAATAAATAGTACAGTCAGTTCAGTCATCTATACAACTCGAACCCATGTTCCGCCACACATAGGACAGCAATAAGCCCAGCGGCTGATCCACCAAGTCTCCCGCCCAGTTTGATTCGCTGGAGTAGTAGCACCTGAGGAAGCAAAAGCTGAAGTCTGCCGCAAACATCTTATGCACTGCATGCACACGAGTAGAAAATAAGATTCAAAGAATCACACTATTAAGATGGGGAAACAAAAAGCATGGACTTTTCATATCAAACCTTGTACCAAACCCCTTCTAGACCAGTCTTCCATACGGCAGTAACAACATCTCTCCGTGATCCCATTATACCAAGATATGCCCCCAGACCCACTGAAGTGTTTAGGCCAAAAGCTGCATCTCTTTCAGACATCCTGCGCTTCCTTGGCCACAGGCCATGGGCTCCATAATAAACATCACAACTTTCCAAAGATCCGGAATCAGGTGGGTCTGAAGAATTACATAGCTTGGGGGTATCATCTTGAGGATCCATATCATCTGAATCAGACCAAGGCCCACCATACATATTGCGCCTATGCCACTCTTCGGCTGGAGGGTGGAGTTCTAACTCTCGGAGTAATAGACCAGCAGCATCTGCACCTCTAGGCCGGGGCATATTCTGTATAGCCAATCAGTTAAAAAGATTGTAACTGTGAGATTTTAGATTGTAATTGACACTAAAAAAATTAGCTAAAATTACTGTACAGAATTTTAAACAACCAGTAAACAAGAAAGTTAATCCTCTGACAGAATAAAGTTGCAGGCATTGAGTTTAGCAGCATTATTAACAAGAGCAGAATCCGTGCAACTCCCATCATCATGAGTGGTATTTTAGGAAATACAACTATACCTGCATATGAGGGCCAAGGGATGCTTCAACAACCTCCGGAAGTACAGTATAATTGCCATCGATATAATGCAGCCGAACCTGAATGTTGCTGCTTCCCACCTGAGAAACTGGCAATGAATGTGCCAGGCTTGCTGTTCGCCGGCAAAGATCCATAAGGATGAGGAAAAGGACTTTCACCTGCAGGACAGCAACAGAGTGCATTATGTCATTCTACCTTCTGCTTATCAATTTTCTTTGATGAACGGAATTATCCAATTAATTGAAAATGTCCAAAAATGAGACATTAAGATTGAAAATCCCATTCACAGTTCACAAATCAAATGATTTAAACCAGATATGGACAACTAAGGCAACATGTAATATTTTGTGAGAGATCTTGGATGAAGAGTGAGACTCGGACTCAGTGCTAGATTGAGAGTTCTGTCTGTGAGGGAAAATTGCCCGAGAGAGAGAGATCGCAACTCGCAAGTGTCGGAGGAATCGTGAAGGAAGGTTGGAGAGTTCTGTCCTTGATGCTTTGGCGTGGCGGTGGCTGGGTGTTGATTTGTGAAGGAAGGCTGAGCCGCTGGAGAGTCAGAGACGATTCGAAGGAAGGCAAGCTGGGTGGTGATTCTGGTGAAGGAAGGCTGGTGGCACAGCACTGGCAGTGGCACAGCGGCTGCGCTCTTGATGGAAGTATGGAAACGGAAGTGAAAACTGAAATGAGGGAAGGGGATCTAACCTAAAAACAAATGAACGGCACAGATTAAATCTAAAACAATGAACGGTTGAAATAATTCTCTTATAATTAAAAAATAATATATATATATAATATTTATTTCGATTCGGTATGGGAATACCGAAAAAATGGAGATGCAATACCGAATCCCATACCGAAAATTTCGGTTTGGTTCGGGATGAAGTACCGAAAATTTCGGGAATTTTGGTTTGGGATTTTTTTGGTTTGGGATCGGGATTTTTTCGGTTTGGTTTGGGATTTTTGGGATTTTTTTCCAGCCCTAGCCATTACCAACAGGTTCACTCCCTTAGGATCCACAATAGGAAATATCCGACCCAACTACCAAACGACATTAACCAATTCATACGATCCATATTCATCCATGCCAACCCTATCATCATCCAAACCAAAAACACTTAGCTTTGCTAAAACATCCCCATATGTCAAGAAAAACCCAATGGAATACCTATTTTACATCCCCCATCATATTGACAAAAAAAACCACCAGGATAAATAGCCAAAACTATTTTTCCTCCAAATTCCCATCATTTACCAGAAGTATCTTATAAAACCCTCAAATACTATCAAGCCATCCTCTCTGAAACATAAAACATTGCTATTAAGCCCATTTTCAGTACCACCCATGAACGCAAAATACTCCACCATTCCCTTCATATTGGTAGATTTCTTACAAAACAAGAATGGGGAATCCCCCTTATCAAACCAAGCAACTTTACACCCAACATGTTCTCCTTCCGAACAACCATTATAATTACTTTGATTACATTCAAGCTTGGACTAATATATTTCTTCATCAAACGGTTGATTTTAACCACTCATGGTTTGTAACCTTTGACAGAAATTTTAGGCTAAGTTTTCCAGCATGGTTTCCCAATTGGTGGTCAGTTCACGGCCCAACAGCCAGCTTACTACCCGAAGAACTCATGCAGGTTTTATCATCTGGTTTCCAGCAAAGATTCGACAGAAGCTGGTTCGATGGCAGAATCACCCTTCTATCATTGTTCATGGCTAAATACAAGGTCCCCTGGATCTCCAGATGGAACTACGAAGTCGAAACAGGCCAAATCTACAAGTCCCAGTGGGTCAAATAGTGGGGCAAATTTGATTGCCAGAAAATTATCAGTCTGGTCTCATCTGAGTTCTTTTTAGTTCCTATTCCAATGGTGTCTCCACCAGTTCAGAAGGCATTGCCAGAAGTTCCAGAAGACATTCAGTCTTTATCGGACATTAGTCATTCATCCCCCTTCAAGGGAAAAACAAAGTCATCCAAATCATCCAAGTCTACAAGTTCGAAGAGAATAGAAAAATCCTCTCAACTTATTTAGCATATAAGCTTATGGTAGAAACAGCCTTGCTACGAAAAGAAGAAGAAGAACCTGATTTAGACTCATCCGATGCTTCATCACAAATTCCTACCAAGTGGGCAAATCAAGCTAATTACTACCAAGATTCTCAAGATCTATTTGAAATTTGAATTTTTCAAAATGTAATAGATTGTAATCATTTCAAGGGTTTTACCTGTGTAAATTGCACAGTTCCAGCCATGTGATCAGCAATAGCAACAATCATTCCGACAAAGAACTATTCATCAGCAGTAGCAATAGACAAGACACTATTCCATGAATAGTAAAATCACTTTTTACTATTCATCCATAAATTCGAAGTCGGAACACGTGAATACACAGTGAAAGCATCATCATTAGCCAGCTTTGGCATATGCAAGCGGGAATCCTGGCTCCATCATCTCAGTCTCAATCATTCATATGAGGGGAATAAAAGAAGAGCTCATTTTCAGAGCAAAAGAACGGACTTTAGTCGAACAAGAGCTAGAGCTTCTGCGAGTTCGCAAAGAACAGAAGTGGTTTAGCTCCATCCCAATATCAAATATCAAACACTTGTATTTAATTTACCATAAAGGATGCATGCGAGCACCATCTGTTTTCTCATCAATCGTCAGTACACGATTTTGTAAGTTGGTTTCCAAATCTAAAATAAAATATTTTTTTCAAATTATATCTCTGCATCATTAATTTAAATTCATTAATTTCATTATGAAGAATATTTTCATAATTACTAATTTTGATTCTTATACTCCTAGACAATTCATTGAGTTTATCAAATTCAAGGTAAATACCGATCAATCATTTGTTTTGTTCTTCCTTTGCATCTATAGCCTTTGGCATGATAAATGTACTCCTCCTCATGTTAATGATTGTAGTCTTGAGTGCTGTCCCCATAATTTCTATCATCGTCAATAGATAGTAAGCTTCCGCCCCCATTTGGTATATATATATATTTTCCCAAAAAACGTGTTTAAATGGACTTGTGTTTTAACATGCCATGCCAAATGTTTTATATTTAGAATATGCATTTAGTAGTTGCACATATTTATGTTTGACGCTGCAGTCGCTCAGGTAAGTTCCAGGTGAGCTTATAAATTGTGGATGTGAGTTGCATGATTATGCTGAGATGTACCTATAGCTCATAACCTACACCCCAGTGTTAGTGCTCCCGCCCGTGGTCAGGGCACAATCTTTCACGTGATGTTCACTTCCTGCACCATACGCTTACCTTGGATCCAAGTTAGGTGCATAGTCTTGTCGTACAGACCACTATAGGTGGTTTCGACTCGTAGGTGACCCGCAATCATTTGCACAGTTTTCATGTAATCATAGCACTTGAGCGTATTTATTTACACCCAGTCCTGTCGTACAAACCATTTTAGGTGTTTCCAACTCGTATGCATGCATACTTGTTGAGCTATTGGTTGAGCCATACAGGTAGCATTAGATGACTCCAGCTGGATGGATGAGCTATAGACTCAGCCATACAAGTCATGTTAGGTGATTCCGGCTGATTTGTTACTTGTCATTGACTTACTTCAACTAGTTTACCAAATTCGTTATACCGAGATTTTTGGCATGGTATACCTGTGGATTTTGCTATTCTGAGCATGATTGTGATATAGATATGTATTTTAATTTCTGGGAAATTATACAGGTTTTACGGCGAGGGGTTACTACCTTTGATAATTGAAATGGTTTTAAAAAGCTTTGTTTTTGCCTACTCACATTTTCTATTTTGCGCCCCTCCAGGTTTTAGGTAGGAATGCTTGTTGGTGGCTTAGGAGGAATTGACCGCGGTTCTGATAGATTATCACTAATGTAGGACCATCTTTGGTATTGTATAATTAGTACTGTCCTACTAGACTGCACTTGGGCTACTTGTACTCTGATTATGGTGTATCACACTTAAATATCAGGATTTGCACTTATATTTGCTTAGTGTAAATTAGTTAGCTTGGTTCTTAGTTACTCACATTTCTTTTTATCAATATCATTTCCGCATTGTGCACATGGTTATGTCACCCTCACATGACGGCCAACACGCCTTGATTTTGGTCAGGATGTATCACCCTGCAACATAAACATTTTTATCCTTTTATACATAATTGGAAACTTTTTTTTTTGGAAAATGTGAACATTAAAATAATTCGCACAAACAAGTTTATTTTTTAAATTCCATATCACCCTATCAATACGGGAAACTCACTCTCAGTCTTTCTCTCTCTCTCACATTTGCACGTTTCTTCCACTTTTCAAACTTCCCCGATCCACTAGTTCTTTTATATAATTTGACATTAATTAAATTTAATTCTTTTTAAAATCTTAAATCGCATACATAACGTGTGTACTCCATATAGTTATAAATAAAAAAAATAATATTCCATTAACACAAAATAAATTTTATTATTTTAGTAACAATTAACACTTACTGTGACATCCCACATTGCCCAGGGGAGTGATCCTTAAATGTATATTCCAATCCCTACCTAGCACGAGGCCTTTTGGGAGCTCACTGGCTTTGGGTTCCGTAGGAACTCCGAAGTTAAGCGAGAATAGGGCTTGAGCAATCCTAGGATGGGTGACCATGGGGAAGTTCTCGTGTGAGTTCTCAGAAACAAAACCGTGTGGGCGTGGTCGGGGCCCAAAACGGACAATATCGTGCTACGATGGTGGAGTGGGCCCGGGAAGTGATCCGTCCCGGGCCGGGATGTGACAATTTGGTATCAGAGCCTAACCCTGGTCGTGGTATGCCGACGAGGACTTCGGGCCCCTAAGGGGGGGTGAATTGTGACATCCCACATTGCCCAGGGGAGTGATCCTTAAATGTATATTCCAATCTCTACCTAGCACGAGGCCTTTTGGGAGCTCACTGGCTTCGGGTTCAATGGGAACTCCGAAGTTAAGCGAGTAGCGTGTGAGAGCATTCCCAGGATGGGTGACCCATCGGGAAGTTCTCAGAAACAAAACCGTGAGGGCGTGGTCGGGGTCCAAAACGGACAATATAGTGCTACAGTGATGGAACGGGCCCAGGAAGTGATCCGTCCCGGACCGGGATGTGACACTTACTGTAAGTTTGTACTCAAAAAACACGTACTGTAAGTTTGTACTGCACAAATTAAATTTTAGTAACAATTTAATTCTTTTTAAAATTTTAAATCACACACATAGTGTGTGTACTGCTCATTGATTTTCTACTTCTTTTACTATTTTTTTAAGTATTAAATTGGAGCATGTGAGCGACTATAAATGGTTTATTAAGACGGAAAATACGATATAGTTAATAATTACTGCTTGTTTGGTATAAAAACAATATTATTTACATCTTTGTGAAATATACAAGTTGGTTGAGTTTGTTTTTATTTGAAACCTATTGTTTTCTTTTGGAGTTGGAATATGACTCATTTGGTTGTCAATTTTCTCTTTTAGAAAAATACAAATTATAATCCATTAAATTGCTTTCATGTACGGGGATTTCTTTTTCTTAAGAAAAGTTTTTTTTTTTAATTTTTTGGTCGAAGAAAAGTTTTTTCGTTGGGTTTGGATTTTATTGAAGTGTGGTTCTTTTTGTGCATACTAGATTAAGGGCTGGTTTGGAAAATGTTTTTAAATAACTGAAAGCGTTTTTAGAAAAAATATTTTTTAAATTAATCTTAGTAAAAAAATCTTAGAAAACCAACTAAATCAACCCTTGTTGACTATTCTAAAAATCCATGCCTAGCGGTTGGCTAATGCCCCGATTAATGTCTAGGCGTTTGAAAAAAAGGCCTCTAGAACTATTGAGGCGCCCGCCTAAATTGCCTAGGCACCCGTCTAGCCTGCCCAGACTCGCCTAGACACCCACCTAGGTTACGACTCACTTAGACAGAAAATAAATAACTTTCATTTTGCATTTGATTTTTTTAATAAATTGTAAAAGACTTGTTGCATACTTAAATGAACACACATTATATCATTGTTCCCCATGTTTTCATTATATTCCAATACTTCATAATATATATATATATATATATATATATATATGTCATGCTATTTTGTAGTTTATGATGAAATTATATATATTTTAAGTATAAGCAAACACTTATTTACACAAAATATGATAGATTTACTTAAATCTGCCTAATCCGCCTAGGCGTTAGGCCCAAGCCCGCCGCCCAACTAGCGCTTAGCGTCTTTTAAAACCAATTGCCAGCAGCGAAACTTGAACATAGGACTTGATCTAGCAAAGAGAACGATCTTTACCAACTCAATCAACTCTCGTTAGCATATTTGTCAAACTTTCCACTGTTAGAGGATTTTATAATATTGATCAGTTTATTCCTGAACAAAAAAGATTTAAGTTTATATTTTAGGTTTTTTATTTTTCTTATTTCCTCCTTTAAGGTCTATTTGTTTTTTTTTTTTTTGTTAACTATAGATATCATTTAATCATACGTGCCAAAGATTGAAGTCAAAAAAATTAATTAGGTCTTCAACGTTTTCTTTGAATACACCCTTCTTAGTTTAAAAGTTTTGATCTCCCTAGCATTACCCATATTATAATATAGATATTAGAACATAAGTATGATACTGAATGTCATAGTCGACTATTGACACACCCCGTCCCGAAGGAGGGCATGCTGGCCGTCACGTGAGAGTGACGTAACCATTTACACAGTTCGGAAGCTTAAAATATACAACTTCTAAGATGAAACACCCGAAGGTGAGTCCTCATTTGGTCCATTCTGTCAGAACACCGTTGAACTTCCTCGTAGTCACCACACATTTGCAATTCTTGAACCTGGAGGGGTGCAAAACAAAGTTGAGTGGGTCAGCAAAACAATTCTTTTCCAAATCCAAACACTTCTCAAAACTTTGTAACCCCTCGCCGTAAAACAAGTATAGTTTCCCAGAAAATAACATATATACGTATGTATGGATATGCCAACATGCTCAAGGGTATATCATTCATGCTCAAGAATATGCCATTCATGCTCGAGAATATGCCACATCAATAGAGCTCCACGCTCAATAAATGCTCAAGCTACTACTGAATACAAACATGAATACCACTTACCTGGCACTTACCTGTGCGTCCACAGCACCAAATACACATATATAAATGTATGCTACTACTAATGCATGTGATGATGTATTTCATACGTATATCAAATGTATTTCAAATGTAGCTTACCTGGGCCTCCTCAGCACCATGCAACAGTATGCATAATTATGGTAATGCACATATTAAAATATGATGCATATATGACAGGATACTTAATTCGTATTTCTTTTAAAATACGTCAAGCATACGTATATATATATACTGAAAAATAACTGCCCACTCACATATCACATCGACGTCTCGTAGGTCCCTGAGCCTCCCCTAGATTGGTTACACTCTTCTTTTGTATAATTTTCACCTATACAAAAAGTAACCAAATTGACGTTATTTAACGTACATACACCAAACATTCGTCCATAACTTTCTCATACGTTATTCAATTTGGGTGTATGAATATACCACGGTGATCTACACGACGTCACGAACGCGTGACAATTTTCAGAACTCAATTTGGAGCTCTCACGCGCCCCCACGCGCACTGTTCACGCGCTGCCCACGCGCGCGTCTTCTTCCTCGCGTCGCCGGACTGGTTTCGCCGGAAATAGTGTTTTGCCGGAATTTCTGGGTAAATTTCAAAGTGTCATAACTTCTTCATTTCTTAACCATTTTCAACGTACTATATATCAAATTGAAGGTATTGACGAGACGAACACATCCATACCTGTCTCGACCCCTAACTCGCCGTGGTTTCACCGGAAAAAGCCCCGACAGTTCCGGCCAAACTTTGAACTTGTCGTTCTCCGTGTTCCTACGTCCATTTTTCACGTAATTTATACCAAAATGAAGCCCTAATCATAATCTACCACGTTGGACTAGTTTTATGGCCTAAAAACAACGGAATCAAACTTTTCCAAAAATACGAAAATTCGGCCAAACTTACAGTTCGTGATCCCGATGTCCAAATCCTTCAAACGAAGCACTCCGAGCTTCCTTAGGACCTCACCAAGCTTCCTACAAGCTTCAAAATCCCAGAAAACATCAAGTTTTACGTGTGCATGAACAGTGCACACGCACAGTGAAATTGAAATCCATGTTTTCCGAAGTGAAACTCACCTGAAATTGGTACCATCGTGTTCGTGTGGTCCTCAGGAGAATGATGGTGGTCTTAGATCCTTCGTTGGTATAGTTTTGGGGTGGTTTGTGGGTGGTCTGTGTGAGTTCGAAGGAGAGAGAGAGAACTCTCAGAGAATGAGAGATTTGTGAGGGAGGAGAGAGAGAGACAAGATGCAGAAATGGGGGAGAGATTTGAGGGATGTGGGGTTCCTACCCAATCCCCAAATCATCAAGTTACAACATATTTTACGCCCCTTAGTCCCGTTTAAGGGCATTTTCATAACTTCACGTCCTCGGAATTAAAATTCCGGGACGGGTTGTGACAACCTTCCCTCCTTATAGAATTTCGTCCCCGAAATTCCAACAACCAACTAATCATCTAAACTCGTACAATAGCTTCGGATAAATCTCTCTCATCCGATTCTCCTTCTCCCACGTAATTTCTTCCACTGAATGCTTTCTTCACCAATTCTTTACCAATTACACTGTCTTAATTCTCAATACATTCTTTTTCCAATCCAAAGTCGTCCTTGGTTCCTCAACCAGTTTAATCCGGATTAATTCTCAACAGTTGCACCGGAACTCCATGTGACGAATCTGCCACCTAGTGACAACGCATCGAAATATAATACATTATGCACCTTAGCCGATTCTGAAGACATCACCACTTGTATGCAACTTCATCGATTCCTTTAGTGGTCAAAAACGGTCTGATGTGTTTAAGACTTATTTTGTCTCCTTTCCAAATCTCACTATTTCTTTTCGTGATGAAATTTCTAAAAATGTTGAATCATGAAACACATCATGCTCTAACAAACTCTGGAAGTAAATCAAGCAACTTCACCTACTCTTCGATGATCACATAAAGTCCGAGGTACTTAGGACTTAATTTGCTTTCCTTTCCAAGCCGTATCAATCTTTTCTAAAGTGAAAACTTCAAAATTATAAGATCATCTACGTTAAACATTCGATTAGTGACATGTTCAACTCTTAATCACTTTTGCCATTCCTGGCTACTCTCAGGTTAAACTTAATCACCTGAATACTTTGAGAAGACTCATCCATAGTTTTCAGGGCCTACCAAAATTCTTTCGTGATCGAATCTTCTTTATCCAGAAGTATTTCTTCCACAAATCAACAAAAATCGACACATTTCATGGTCCTATGGCGTTACATCGGAAACTGCGCAACCAACATACTTAAGAAACTCAGTAGTTCCGTAACCCAAATCTCTTCTCCATAAAACATATAAGTACTGTTGCACTGTGGTTGTTACTCAACACTGGAGTAAATGTACTAACTTGGTACATTGATCAACTATCACTTCAAGTTCAATCATAACCATCCTATTCTCGAACTCAGCAATCTTTCTTTTTCCCTTCTTTCTTTACCTTGGTTAATTCTTAATTTTCGTCATTAACCATTTGAGTCTTGAGTACGACCTTACTAAAAAGACTTAACTTGAAAATTAGCAATTACAACTTCTTCTCAATCTTTCATTCTCAACTTTACTTCAGTTGATTTCCAATCCATAAGAAGACAATCTTGGCAAGCGTGCTAGACATTAATTCTTACCACAGTCTTTTCACCAAGTGCATCAGCTAGAACAATTTTACGATCACCCTGGTCGTACAATCATGTTCATTAAACAATTCAATCCACCTTCGCTGCCTCATATCAAAATCCTTCCAAGTAATGGATATTGGAGACTTTTTGGATTCGTAAAAATCTTGCATTCTTACCAAATATAATGTCTTCATAACTTCACAGCAAGAATGGTAATCATGACTTCCAAATCACCAGTAGGGTAATTCATTTCATGAGGTTCCTTTCGTCGTGAAACGTATGTAATCACCCTAACATTTGCATCAACATGCATCCCATACCATTCAAGAAACATCACTAAAATTTATGATTACCACTATCTTCTGGGAATACTAAAATACGTGCATAAGTGAGGAATACTTCAACTGTTGAAACCTTTACTCATAATTATCATCCCACTCAAACTTAACCTCTTTTCTCGTCAATGGCAAGGCAATGACTGAAAAATCTTTCACGAACCATCCATGATAGCTTGTTAAGCTAGGATAACTCCGAATCCCAATCACGATTCGTGGTTGTTCTAAATTCTCAATTTCTCAATTCCTGCTGCCTTTTAAGGATTCACTTGAATACCTTCAGCAGATATAGCAAATCTTAGAATGCCACTTGATTCACTTAACTTTAGCATTTGCTAAACTTAGTATATAATCGACGTTCCCTCGATCCTTGCAATACCGATTTAAGATGTTTAGCATACTTTGCTCTAGTCTTATTAATCTTTTAGCAACAACAACAAATCAGTCTAGATATCATTGGAATACTTCATTCATCAAATTCATAAAGTAGTAGATGCATTCGTCATTCCGAATGGCATCACCAAAACTTGAAATGACCTTAACGAGTCCTGAAAGTTATCATAAGGGCATCCTCACCAATAATCTTCAACTAATAATATCCAGACCTCAAGTCAATCTTAGAAAATATACAACAACCTAGAAGTTGATCAAACAACCATCAATGTGAGGTTAGGAATAACGGTTTTCAATTGTTACTCGATTCAACTGCTTATAATCAAAGCACAGCCTTAACGCCCATTTTCTTTCCCACCAATAAACTGGGGTTCCCCTAACGTAATGTACTAGGTTGAATAAAAACCTTTATCAACCAATTTCCAATTCTCTTAGTTCAAAAGGCAACATTCTATAATATATGGTTTGTACCTGGAGACAAATCCATAGTGAACTCTACATCTTTAACTGGCGGCAATCCAGGTAAATTCTCAGGGAAAACGTCAGGTAAATGTTTGACTACTCCCACTTCTTCCACACTACTAGAAGTGACATCACTTAGCACCACATGAGATAAATATCCTTGGCAGCCTTTTGATAATAATCTCTTTGCTCTCACAGCATAAATAACGGCCTGCCTCACTCCACTTTGCATACTTACAAAAGTAATCTCTAGTCATCCAGACCGATGGAAAATAACTGGTTTCCCGGAATTAAAGCATATACTCATATACGTAATATATCTCAAAAATGCTAGACAATATGAATGTATGTCATGCCAAGTATCATAATAGAATGCTCTAGAATAACATCGAAATCCACAATCTAATGAAACAAAAATAGCTGGCAACAATACATACTCTACTATTACTGAGCACTCTAAATAAGTACGATACTAACATAGGATAACCTACCGGTTTGCTTGCTTAACGAATCCACGAATAAGTTATTAATATTACGGTCTGCAGCCCGCAATACTGATAAATCATCGTTGTCTCGATAAGTAAGCAACAACTCTCGAGGGTGTAATATTACTATTTTGCCACTCATTAGGAAATACATACACACGTCTCAACCGCGTTTATTTACTACTTTCAAGGCAATAACATTAATAACGTAAAATTTCTACATTATTAACAAATAGACTCTAGCTAAGTCATTAAGAATAATTATCGTACCCCTAATCAAATCCAAATAATTCTGAGTATCTTGCAGTGATGTGTGGTTAACACATCCCTGGGCTTGTTGTTGTCTCCCACAACCTCTATTAGTGTAAATACTTCTTTCATGTACACCACGGCCTAACTGACCATAATTAATAGATCCAGGAACTTACTGGATCGGCGCTAGTTGTGGCAAAGAAAACTGCTAGGGCTTCTGTTGGTTTTGGACATAATTTGCAGTTCTATGTCCCATCTATCCACTTGCAAAACGTCCACTGCTTTCTCGCCTACATTCTCAAAGGTGTCCATTATTGTACCTACAGCCCAAAGGTACATTTCTTTTACCAAAATCACCTTGTCTCTGATATCTGGGATTACCAATACATCTATCACTTCGCCTCTGGTCAATGGCATTAAAATCTTTACTAAAAGAACTAGAATTAGCTTCACTTCTTTTGAAGTTCCGAATCTTTCGAGGTTCTCGAGATGACTGGCCTTTATCCTTGTCATCATTCCTCTGATTCCCATTCCTTTATTCTTCTTCATCATTATCACTGGACATAATCTCAGAGTCCTTAATTCTTAATAAAATCTCGTAAAACTCCTTGTAATAAGTACAGTAGGTAGTGGTCGCCAAAGAACGCCACTTCTTCTTATTACCCAGCCTAAAACGACGAGACATCTTTGCCGGATTATCAACAACATCCGGATGGTAATAAGGCAAGTCCGTAAACTTTCTATAATACTTATTCGCCGTCATCTTTCCTTGTCTCAAATCGCAAACTCTTGCTTATTATCATCCATATATGCCGGAGGAATAAACCTTTTCTTAACCAATTCTTTAAATTTTTTTTTTTTTTTTTTTTTTTTTTTTTTTTTTTTTCCATTCAGCTGTTTCCTCCGGTGACATCATATAAGACTCCAGTCTCCACCTGGATGCAACTCAATACTCAGAAACCAGGTAGTCGTCTTGACTTACCTTCAAAAGACAGATTTCCTTAACTTGCATAATCCAAAATGTCTTTTCCAAATGATTAAGCCATCGTTTTGCTCCCTTAGGTCCATCATTTTTCCATAAAGTGATTCAGTTTCAACTCATAACCCATCTTAAAATGTCCCTTTTTGATAATATACTGAATCACCAAAATAATAGTTTCCCCTAACAGCTAAATCAGGGAGACTAAATTCCTCTAACTATGTGGTTTGCTACGAGGCGGTGTAGTTCTGACAGAATTCACTAGAACTTCTCAAGATGTCCAAGATTGAAACTTAGGCTCTGATACCAACTTGACACACCCCGTCCCGAAGGAGGGCATGCTGGCCGTCACGTGAGAGTGACGTAACCATTTACACAGTTCGGAAGCTTAAAATATACAACTTCTAAGATGAAACACCCGAAGGTGAGTCCTCATTTGGTCCATTCTGTCAGAACACCGTTGAACTTCCTCGTAGTCACCACACATTTGCAATTCTTGAACCTGGAGGGGTGCAAAACAAAGTTGAGTGGGTCAGCAAAACAATTCTTTTCCAAATCCAAACACTTCTCAAAACTTTGTAACCCCTCGCCGTAAAACAAGTATAGTTTCCCAGAAAATAACATATATACGTATGTATGGATATGCCAACATGCTCAAGGGTATATCATTCATGCTCAAGAATATGCCATTCATGCTCGAGAATATGCCACATCAATAGAGCTCCACGCTCAATAAATGCTCAAGCGTAATCCACATCAATAGAGCTCCACGCTCAATAAATGCTCAAGCGTAATTCACATCAATAGAGCTCCACGCTCAATAAATGCTCAAGCGTAATTCACATCAATAGAGCTCCACGCTCAATAAATGCTCAAGCGTAATTCACATCAATAGAGCTCCACGCTCAATAAATGCTCAAGCGTAATTCACATCAATAGAGCTCCACGCTCAAGCGTAAGCGTAATTCACATCAATAGAGCTCCACGCTCAATAAATGCTCAAGCTACTACTGAATACAAACATGAATACCACTTACCTGGCACTTACCTGTGCGTCCACAGCACCAAATACACATATATAAATGTATGCTACTACTAATGCATGTGATGATGTATTTCATACGTATATCAAATGTATTTCAAATGTAGCTTACCTGGGCCTCCTCAGCACCATGCAACAGTATGCATAATTATGGTAATGCACATATTAAAATATGATGCATATATGACAGGATACTTAATTCGTATTTCTTTTAAAATACGTCAAGCATACGTATATATATATACTGAAAAATAACTGCCCACTCACATATCACATCGACGTCTCGTAGGTCCCTGAGCCTCCCCTAGATTGGTTACACTCTTCTTTTGTATAATTTTCACCTATACAAAAAGTAACCAAATTGACGTTATTTAACGTACATACACCAAACATTCGTCCATAACTTTCTCATACGTTATTCAATTTGGGTGTATGAATATACCACGGTGATCTACACGACGTCACGAACGCGTGACAATTTTCAGAACTCAATTTGGAGCTCTCACGCGCCCCCACGCGCACTGTTCACGCGCTGCCCACGCGCGCGTCTTCTTCCTCGCGTCGCCGGACTGGTTTCGCCGGAAATAGTGTTTTGCCGGAATTTCTGGGTAAATTTCAAAGTGTCATAACTTCTTCATTTCTTAACCATTTTCAACGTACTATATATCAAATTGAAGGTATTGACGAGACGAACACATCCATACCTGTCTCGACCCCTAACTCGCCGTGGTTTCACCGGAAAAAGCCCCGACAGTTCCGGCCAAACTTTGAACTTGTCGTTCTCCGTGTTCCTACGTCCATTTTTCACGTAATTTATACCAAAATGAAGCCCTAATCATAATCTACCACGTTGGACTAGTTTTATGGCCTAAAAACAACGGAATCAAACTTTTCCAAAAATACGAAAATTCGGCCAAACTTACAGTTCGTGATCCCGATGTCCAAATCCTTCAAACGAAGCACTCCGAGCTTCCTTAGGACCTCACCAAGCTTCCTACAAGCTTCAAAATCCCAGAAAACATCAAGTTTTACGTGTGCATGAACAGTGCACACGCACAGTGAAATTGAAATCCATGTTTTCCGAAGTGAAACTCACCTGAAATTGGTACCATCGTGTTCGTGTGGTCCTCAGGAGAATGATGGTGGTCTTAGATCCTTCGTTGGTATAGTTTTGGGGTGGTTTGTGGGTGGTCTGTGTGAGTTCGAAGGAGAGAGAGAGAACTCTCAGAGAATGAGAGATTTGTGAGGGAGGAGAGAGAGAGACAAGATGCAGAAATGGGGGAGAGATTTGAGGGATGTGGGGTTCCTACCCAATCCCCAAATCATCAAGTTACAACATATTTTACGCCCCTTAGTCCCGTTTAAGGGCATTTTCATAACTTCACGTCCTCGGAATTAAAATTCCGGGACGGGTTGTGACAACTATTGTGATTCAAATTGGTGTAGAAAATTCTTGTAAAAAGAGGATAAATGATGAAAAACTAAATTTGGATTGTCAAACTAAATTTGGATTCTTGTAATAAGACATGATGATTTTACAGATACACCCAAAAAATCGCTCTCAAAAGTCCAGTCATGCACAAGCTTTCAACCGATGATATAAATTTGGATTGTCAAACTAACCAAACAGATGGCCTTATATAAACCTTTCATATCACAGTTATAGACCCATCATTTTTTCAATGCATTAGTTAAGCACTTGAATTTTGTAGAATCATTAGGACATCTAATTCTTAATTAAAAAATAAAAAATGTGTTATAATTTAAGTAAAACAGTAATAAGACATGATGATTTTACAGATACACCCAAAAAATCGCTCTCAAAAGTCTAGTCATGCACAAGCTTTCAATCGATGATACCTACCCACCAAATGCCTTCTCCAAGGAGACTTTAGGCTCCACGGTAGCATTCAGTAGCTGTTGCACTTTTCTGCCAAATTTGTATAAACAAAACAAGAACAAGAGCTCTATTAGTCTCCTTTCACTTCCCCATCCTCTCCACCTTTGACGAAACTGAAACTGGAAAAAAAGTTGCTCAAAACAAAACAAAACAAAACAAAAATAAAAAGAAAAAAGGGGAGGAAGATATTCCGTACACTTTGCAATCTCATCCACAGGGCGGATGGAAATAAGGATCAAGGTGGTCCTAGCATCACTTATATTCCGAAAATCTACATGTGAAGGTCTTTCAAAGATCCTCTGTGTGTTTGGTACAGGTTTCTTTTGGGTCTACTAAATGTTTGATGTAATGCAAGCTAAACATGTATCGACATATTGCATGACATCAATCAACAACTCTTGTTATTTCACTCATCAGATTGTTTCGACATATACTGACACCTAGTGGGAAGCGCAACATGGTTTGATTGATGTCAACAAGCCTGCCAAGTATTCGACGAAATGTCTCAATGAATAAACTGATTTTTTTTTTTTTTTTTTTTTTTTTTTTGCTCCCGTTGCAATCTATTCCTATCTAAAAAACTTATATTTAATACTGGGTTCCCAAAATTCAAATCTTGAATCCGCCACTAATCATCATCATCGATTTCTCCTGTCGATCGTATGAAGAAACAAACAATAGCAATTGGTCCAGCATTGCATGCATTTTACTCTCAATGCATGAAAATGGAAGTTGATCGGATGTCACTTTCTCCATGAAGGTGCAGGCTGCCGTTGTCGTACCATTTCCCATAGGTGTCTAAAAGATAAGGATAATGTCCATTCCTATATTTTTATATCTCATAATTAAACAAACCATTTAGGCATGATCATTGTTGTATTCTGTTTATATAACGCCAAAATGCGCTCGCAAATCTAGGCCTAATCGAGTTAGCTATAGCAATGTGTTTTCTTTTCTAGAGTTAAGTTCGAATTTTTCTTCTTATAACTTAGGTGGACTTAATATAAAGCATTACTTGTATAAAATCACCAAAATACGGTTCACTACTTAATGCATAAATCTGTGACATTTTACCCTTTTAATTATGACAATGCGAGAAGGTTTTTTTTTCGGCCCTTTAATATAGAATCACTTGGTTTTTTTTTTTTTTTTTTTTAATTTTTAATTTTTTTTTATTTTAAAAGGGATCAGTTGGTGACTTCACCACTTCACTACACTCTTTTGGGGGTTGGAAAGATTTACAGAAGCGTTTGAACTTCCCCTGGCCACTATCTTGTTATTCATGAGCGCCAGAAATCGAACCTAGAATGTGCGATGCGAAATATAGGCCTGAAATTTATCCCTAACCACTGAGTCACTTCGTAATGATAATAGAACATCACTTTGTTTCAAAACATCAAAATACACTTCATACTTAAGAGAGACGATCCCGGGGATCCTCTAATCACATCCGTTCATTGTACATCGTGCGGCTAGTTTTTGTCAGATACTGTTTATATTCAATTTTAAATGAATAAATTTTCAATGATTTCTGACGCATAATGTATAATTAACAGATATGATTAGAAAATCTCCAAGATCCTCATAAAGAGAAATTGGCGAGGATCCTTGTGACATTCCACATTGCCCAGGGGAGCGATCCTTATATGTATATTCTCATCCCTACCTAGCACGAGGCCTTTTGGGAGCTCACTGGCTTCGGGTTTCATGGGAACTCCGAAGTTAAGCGAGAAGGGGGCTAGAGCAATTCCATGATGGGTGACCCACTAGGAAGTTGCTCGTGAGTTCCCAAAAACTAAACCGTGAAGGAATGGTAAGCCCAAAGCGGACAATATCGTACTACGATAGTGGAGTCGGGCCCGAGAAATGATCCCGCACGTGCCAAGATGTAACAATTGGTATCAGAGCCTAACCTTGGTCGTGGTGTGCCGACGAGGACGTCGGGCCCTTAAGGGGGGTGGATTGTGACATCCCACATCGCCCAGGGGAGTGATCCTTATATGTATATTCTCATCCCTACTTAGCACGAGGCCTTTTGGGAGCTCACTGGCTTCGGGTTCCGTAGGAACTCCGAAGTTAAACGAGAAGGGGGCTAGAGCAATCCCATGATGGGTGACCCACTGGGAAGTTGCTCGTGAGTTCCCAAAAACAAAACCGTGAGGGAATGGTAAGCCCAAAGAGGACAATATCGTGCTACGGTGGTGGAGCGGGCCTGGGAAGCGATCTGCCCAAAGCCGGGATGTGACAATCCTCCTTATCATACTTAATACATAAATTTGTGAAATTTTACCTCTTTAATTCTTCTTGTGACAACGAGTGAATTGAGTTGAGTGAAGTGAGGTTAATGGATATGCTAGCAAAGGTGTCAAGTGGGAGGAATATGCACTTTATAATTATTGGAGAAGCCTCCACTATGTCAACTTTTCCAAAACCCTAATCTTCTTTTGTTCTATTTTCTCTTAATATTGCTCCCAATATTTATCACCCAAAGTTATTGATGTTTTATTTTTACTTTTTACAACAAAAAAAGTGTATCATTAAAGATGTTGAGCAGCATACTGGAGATATGTTTAAGGGAAAATATAAAGAACAAAACTTTTGATATATGATTCTTAGAGCTACTTACAGATAGATGTGACAAATTAACTTATTAAAATGAGTACATTTTAATACATGTTTAATTTGATATCATCATAACATAGAGGTGAGATTGGTAGTGGTGATGATGATGGTGTGGGATGAAATTAAACTAAATGAGTCTTAATAGGTATCCATTAACAATCCAGTGAGTTAATTTGCCACCTCTACTTATGAGCGTGGTCAAATTAAGATTTTAAAATATTTTAAAATTATGTTATAGCAATTAGGGTTTTATAAGACATTCTAAGAGACCATGTAAATCCACGTGTAGTCCATTAGAATTTTAATGAACGTGAAGCAAGCGCATGCAAATCTAACTGTATTCAAAATGTTATAAATTTTGTAGAATTTCATTGAGTGTAAAGAGACGTACACACTGTTCACATCTACTTATTATCATTTCAATTTGGATGATGCCGTTATTGTTTTTCCTGGCCATTGTTCCTTCATTTCTTGGGATACCTATAAATAAGCATAGCATGCAAAATTGAATATCTTGTCGTCATGCATCACGTTAAACATGTCATTATTTTATGTTAATCACTAATCCGAGGTTATCATTATTTTAATCTTTGAAAAATGCTTCACGTTACCTACTGATTAATTTAGCTAGATCAATTATTTAGATTCTGGTGTAAGCACAGCATGCTTCTTTTACATGATTTGGTTCAACTTCTTATTATTATAAGCAATTAGGTTTATTGTTAATGATGGATTTATACTTTCATCAACTGTCTATCCTGACAGTTGGATGAAGTTGGTGAGGAGAGATTTTTTAATGTGTTCGTAACATAGGATGGTACGTCATATGTTATTATATAAGTGGAAGAAAGTTTTTTTACATATTCGTTTACTTGTATAATGACATATGGCGTCTGCCCGTGTTCCATGCACACTAAAAAACTCTGCTTGGTGAGTTGGGTTATAAGCACAAACAAGATACAGGCATGCAATTTGGCTCATAAACTAAATAAGTTTAGGGTTTGTTATTCCTTTTGGGGAAAACTGCATTGATAAATGACATCTTAAAATAATGAATTAGTCGATTAATTATTGTTCCTTTAGTAATTGAAATTGTTAGGTGATATGTATGTGGAATCCATACGAAGTTGACATCAATTATCATCACTAGCATATGTGAAATAATATGCTTTTAGAAAAGGTTTTTTTTTTCTTTCTTTCTTTGAGATTGGTATTATTCCTCATTTTAGTCCGTAAAATCGATCGAAATGGTCTCTTAGTTTGTTCATTATTAATCATTTTGGTTATTTCGTGAAATATATGTCAATATCGGTTTGACACAAATAAGCTTTAAAAGGTGGTCACATGATGATATTGAACGAGAGTTGAACATAACAGTTGAGTTGGTAACCCAACATGCTATTCATGTGAATCGAAAATGAAAATTTTCAGCCGTTGCTAACTCAAGAATCATACCTCCTGGGGTTCTTGAGTAAAAGTTTATATTTTTTGTATGCACAATTTTTGTCAAGTTCAGTTGATTTATGCCGAATTATGTCAATGAAGGGTTTTGTTGAGCAGTCGGTGGCCCTTTCGACATATGATGAACCACGTTGCCGATACTTGTCAGCACCTGCCGAGCCATGTTGTCGAGGATCACATATCGAGCCCTACCGACATCTTCCGAACAAACATTACATCGAATACTTTGTGGTCACTATCGGGTCTCGAACTAGACTGCCACAAGGTCCCCCATAGAACCTTCCAAGCCATTTTCTTCTCTTCTATTCTATAGGGGTTCGGGACCCAACTGCTTTTCTAATGGATCTGCCTTTAAATAGCACTAAATGGTGCTGCTAAACCAAATTTTACTTGTGGACTTCATAATATTAGAAAGTTTTCTTTATGTGAAAAATGGGATTCGTCGGCTTCCTTTGGGCCTTTTACTTATGTGGGTCTGTCGATGTCCAATTTGGCAATTACTGTAGCACATGAGCTACCCTATTGTTCAAAACTGGTCTAGTTTATGTTATTCAAACTTTCACAGTAAACAAATGACTTACGTTTTAAGACATTCACATGATTATCTTAAATCAATTATACATGTTGTGAGAAAAATTCAAATGCATAGCAGTTTATAACTCACTCGGATACACCTATAGTGACATCTTTATATAAGTTTCCCTCGAACATTGAAGACTTGTTTTTCTGATTTATGAAATTTGGATGGTTTATTTATTTATTTTTTTTTTCCAAAGTCGATCACGCATGCGGGATTGGACATGGAAATAGAATTGCTAATCTGACATGTATGTATGAAAAGTCAGTCTCACTTAGGTAGCTAGACTTTCTTAACAAAGTGCAATTAGAGAGATCTTGCACCAAATATAGTCAAGATCTGTGTTATGATTACTTGACTTAAGCAGGTGTGATAAAAATGCGCACTTCATCTGAAGACTGAAGACTGATGGATTAACTTTGAAGAATTAATTTAAGCTTCTTTTAGAGATTAATTGATTATGTTCAACTCAATGGTGCGTGCGCGATTGTTGACTTCAATTCTCCGCAAAAAGTGAGGACAGTGCATGATTCCATCAGCACAAAATGGTTACGAACCAATCCTAAACTTGGATTATTGATTAGAATTTAAAGTGTTAAATCTAAATTCACAGATGAACAATATAAGTATATACAAAATGCATACAATAACAAGAAAGTCTTATTTCACAAAGTGGGATTGGTTATATGAATTCTAGAATGCTATTTCATTTGGTTTTACACCAAGTCTTCCATTAGCTCTAAGAACTCTATGTCTTTTCTTAAAGTCTCTTTCTAAGTCTGTCTCATAATTATATCTTCTAACCGTAGCATCTATAAGTTTTTCGTTCGTATGTCTAAACCACCTTAACTGATTTTCTTTTATCTTATCTTTCAATTGTGACTACTCCTACTTTAACTCGGATATCCTCGTCTTAATTATGTCATTTCTTGTGTGCCCAGACATCCAACAAAGTATTCTCATCTTCTTTATACTCATTTTTTGCACATATTGATGCTTGACCTCCCAACATTTCGTGTCATAAAACATCACAGGCCTTATTGCCATCCTATAAAAAGTTTCCTTGAACTTTAGTGGCATATATACAAAATGCATGCGGTTAATATAAAGACATTGGCAATAGTTCTTATGTATTAATACTCACTAGATAATAGAGTAATGAATCTAATTAGAGTACTTAGGTTTTACTATAATTATGTATGAAATGTACAATGCATATTGCATAAAAAACATGCATGTTTTTCTCTCCAACAGACAATTAGACATAGTTTTTTATAGCAGGGCGGCTTGGAATAATATGTATTTGATATCAATTTGGTAGCTCTCTATTTCTCTAGTGGCGCATGTTATATTTGACCATTCGGCACCAAAAGTGTTCTTCTGAGCCGAACAAAAGCACGTCTGAAATGGATTCTTTATCTGCTTTTGTTCAACCATAAAAGTTAGGGTTTGAAGTACTCCCCAATAGTGCATCCCTTAGTGATCAACGATCCATTGTCCATGCGCATCTAGAGAGAGAGAGAGAGAGAGAGAAAGAGAGAGAGAGAGAGATAAATAGAGAGAGAGAGAGGGAGGGTAGTGCATGTCCGAGTTAGTTACCTAGTTAACTTGGGGAGAAAAATGGTGAGGGCTCCAGCTCCTTCACCTTGTTGTGAGAAGATGGGAATGAAGAAGGGACCGTGGACGCATGAAGAAGATGAGATATTGATTTCTTACATCCAACAATATGGACATGCGAATTGGAGAGCGCTTCCAAAACAAGCTGGTGAGTCAAATACAGCGAAACGAGATCATATCCCTGCTAAGAATTGGGGATCGTACATATAGACTATGAACTTTGTTATGCATATATTGTAGTATCTAATTAATTATTTGCTTTATAGGTCTATTAAGGTGTGGAAAGAGTTGCAGGCTTCGGTGGTTTAACTACTTGCGGCCGGGCATTAAACGGGGGAACTTTAGCAGGGAAGAAGAAGAAACTATACTCAACCTGCATAAACTTCTTGGAAATAGGAACTGATCTTCTCTGGTTTACTATTTTCTGTTTCCTACTTCAAGTCAACTAATTACTCATCACAACCTATTCATCAAAGCCCTATATATTATATTTTGTCCAATTTATTTTCCTGTAGCTAGCCTACCTACTTCAGTTTAGGAGAGAGACTTCTATGGAACGGGTTCATCACTACCTTGCCTTATTTTAGAATACTTATAAATAGTGTGGGCCGGGATGCCATGATGATAGTGAACTCGTTCCATATAAGTCTTCTCCAAATTCAGTGTATTAGGCTAAGTTGGGAAGTTAACTTAAAAATCAAGGCTACTTTAGCTCTCAGCTCCTCATCCTCATCATTCTCTCTCTCTCTCTCTCTCTCTCTCACACACACACACAAATTTCTTTGTGTATGCATGGACTAGTTAACTGATCATCGTACTAGGATTCACAAAATAGGACGTATGATTAATTTGCTGGCTATATGTACTGAGATGGAAGAACTCCTAAGTCTCCTATAAATGTAAATATATACTTTGCTGAACGAAAATGATTGATTTATATGCTTAAATATGACCAAAAAATTAATCGATTGATGTTGTTATATTACTGTCTCCAGATGGTCTGCCATTGCGTCGAGCTTGCCAGGCCGGACAGACAACGAAATAAAGAACTTCTGGCACTCACACTTGAAGAAGAGATCAAGAACGTATTTTAGACTTGATGATTATGATCAGCAGAAGCACTTCTCGTCAAAAAGTACTTTTCCAGTTCCAGGGTTAATTCATGAGCCTCCTTCCTCTTCCAACCATGCCGTACCAATCCCGAACAATGATGGTTCCAAGACCAGTATTGAGGACATAGATTTTTGGTACAACCTTTTTATGAAAGCAGGAGAGGCTCCAGAGTAGTACTGCATGATGGAGATGTAGCACAATTAGAGTAGGGCATACAGAAGAGTTTGAATTCTTGTTTTCAATTTTGAGAGGTTGCGTTAATTGGTTAACATTGTAACATATATGAACATGAGAGATTTTTCAGTGTAATCGGAACACGGGATAGTACATCACGTGTCATCAAATAGTTTGGGCTGGTCCATATATCAAGCCCTTAAATTCCTATTTCCTCCACTTGCTATTTCTTAATTGTAATTCCCCTTCCTCCTCCAAAACGATTGCTATTTTTTTATTTTTTATTTTTTATTTTTTTGCAGATCTCCCGTTTTTATCCACTCTCCTCAAATTATAGAGAGCTGAAATATCACACTGAGAGGGAGGAGGGAGGGGGAGAGAGAGAGAGAGAGAGATGTGCCGGCGCGATAGGGTTTTATCAAATCGAGAAGTCATCGATTCTTAAACCCCCGGGGGATTCTCCGATTATCTTCTCCGTTGCGTCCCAGTCGAAAAACCCTAGGGTTTTGGTACCAATCGTCAATTATTAGGGTTTGAATCGAAGAAAAGTAGGGCAAGATGAGGATTATGATCAAAGGAGGCGTGTGGAAGAACACGGAGGATGAGATCCTCAAGGCGGCGGTCATGAAGTATGGGAAGAACCAGTGGGCTCGAATCTCGTCGCTCTTGGTTCGCAAATCGGCTAAGCAGTGTAAGGCGAGATGGTACGAGTGGCTCGACCCCTCCATCAAAAAGGTAATCTTTTGCTTTATTTTCTGATAATTTTTATGCATTATTGTGATTTATGTTCTGTTTTGGATGTTAGATGGTGAAAGATTGCAACTTGAGGTTTTAGGTTTTGTGTGTTGATTGTGGAAACCGATTTGGATTAGGGTTTATAATGTTTGGTTATACTCGCATTCGTCTCGGTGGTTCAAATATTTGATTTGCACTGAGGTGGGAGAAAGTTATGAAATTTTGATGTTCTAGGAAGTTTTTAGCTGGGATTTTAGTTAGGTGAATTTGTAATGCTGATTCAATAATCCCAATTCTTGCAGACTGAGTGGACTAGAGAAGAGGATGAGAAGCTTCTACATCTTGCTAAGCTCATGCCTACACAATGGAGAACCATTGCCCCGATTGTTGGTCGTACTCCGTCGCAGTGCCTCGAGCGGTATGAGAAACTGCTTGATGCAGCCTGTGTTAAGGATGAGAATTATGAACCGGGTGATGATCCACGGAAGTTGCGGCCTGGAGAGATTGACCCAAATCCCGAGTCGAAGCCCGCTCGTCCTGATCCTGTTGATATGGACGAGGATGAGAAGGAGATGCTTTCAGAGGCGCGAGCTCGGTTAGCAAACACTAGGGGAAAGAAGGCTAAAAGGAAAGCCAGGGAGAAACAGCTTGAAGAGGCCAGAAGGCTTGCTTCGCTACAGAAAAGGAGAGAATTAAAGGCGGCTGGCATTGATACTAGGCAGCGAAAGAGGAAAAGGAAGGGAATAGACTACAATGCGGAAATTCCCTTTGAGAAAAAGCCTCCTCCAGGCTTTTATGATGTTGTTGATGAAGATAGACCAGTGGAGCAGCCTAACTTCCCTACGACTATTGAGGAACTCGAGGGGAAGAGAAGGATTGATGTGGAAGCGCAGTTGAGAAAGCAAGATATTGCTAAGAACAAAATTGCTCAAAGACAGGATGCTCCATCAGCTATACTACAAGCCAACAAGATGAATGATCCGGAAACAGTAAGGAAGAGATCAAAACTGATGCTTCCTGCACCCCAAATTTCGGACAATGAATTGGAGGAAATTGCAAAGATGGGTTATGCTAATGATCTTGCAGCTGAAGAATTCACTGAAGGTAGTGGTGCAACTCGAGCTCTTCTTGCAAATTATTCCCAGACACCAAGGCTGGGAATGACACCTTCACGAACGCCTCAAAGAACACCTACTGGTAAGGGTGATGCTATAATGATGGAAGCAGAAAATTTGGCCAGGTTGAGAGAGTCTCAGACACCATTATTAGGAGGAGATAATCCAGAGTTGCACCCATCAGATTTTTCTGGGGTGACACCTAGAAAAAAGGAAATTCAAACGCCAAATATGATGCTTACTCCTTCTGCAACTCCTGGAGGTGCTGGCCTTACTCCAAGAACGGGTCTTACACCTAGAATTGGCATGACGCCATCAAGGGATTCTTTTGGCATGACCCCAAAGGGGACTCCCATTAGGGATGAGCTTCGTATCAATGAAGAAATAGATACACCTAATAGTGCAAAACTGGAGCAGCGAAGAAACTTGCAGTTTGGTTTTGGAAGCTTACCACAGCCTAAGAATGAGTACCAAATTGTCGTACAACCAGCTCCAGAGGATAATGAAGAACCTGAGGAGAAGATTGAAGAGGACATGTCTGACAGGCTAGCTAGAGAAAGGGCTGAGGAAGAAGCGCGCCAGCAAGCATTACTTAGGAAGAGATCAAAAGTATTGCAGAGGGAGCTCCCTAGACCGCCTGCTGCCTCTTTGGAACTCATCAGAAATTCCTTGATAAAAGCAGATGGAGATAGGAGTTCATTTGTTCCTCCTACTCCTATTGAGCAGGCTGATGAAATGGTTAAAGCAGAACTTCTTAGCCTACTAGAGCATGATAATGCCAAGTATCCGCTTACTGAGAAAGTAGACAAACGGAAAAAGAAAGGTTCCAAGCGCAGTGCCAATGGACCTAGTACTGTCCCTGCGATAGAAGATTTTGAAGAAGATGAACTGAAAGATGTATGTTTTTAGTTCCTCTTATGTGTTATTCCTTTTCTATAATTGCTGATTTCGTTAGGTCATTTTTGTCTTCTTGTTTTCATATGCATCCACCTTTATATTCTGGACACAGATGCTTGGTGCGGTGGCACTGCCTTTGTTTCTTCAATTTATTTTTTATGATATAGTATAGAGAATGGTTTTTTCATTTTCGTGTATCTGTGTTGGCAAACATCTCATCATTTTTAAGCAATACGTTTTCAATGGGTAGGATGATATATTTTGATATGTTAAAATACATGAATTCATATTTATGATAAAAGATTTTTCTTCCCTGTTCTATGCAGAAATATCTGATGTGTTATGAGAGAGGGAGAGAGCATGACTAATGTCTGATTTTTCTTCCCAATTCAATTCATTTGCCCACTGTTTGTCTATACAGTATGAACTGATGTATTTTGATTTATTGGCTACCTTTGAGCATGACTAATGATTATATAGCTCCATGTTTTTTATGATTGCCATGTTATATGCAGGCTGATTCATTGATAAAGGAAGATGCAGAAATTCTTCGTGTTGCAATGGGGCATGAAAACGAATCCCTTGATGAATTTGTTGAAGCACACAAAACTTGCCTGAACGATCTCATGTACTTCCCTACTCGTGGCGCTTATGGTCTATCAAGTGTTGCTGGAAATATGGAGAAGCTTGCAGCTTTACAGAATGAGTTTGAGAATGTGAAGAGGAAGATGGATGATGACATCCAGAAGGCAGCCAGCATTGAGAACAAGGTTAAAGTCCGCACATATGGTTATGAGGTATGCTTACTGAATTTTGTGGTTATAGAAACGTTTATTTTGTGATGTTAGAGCAAGGGCTTTGGACGCATCTTTTTTTCAAACATGTTATGCTGATTTCTTGGGTTTTTATTCCAGCTTGAGCTAACATCATTAGTTCCCCTTGAGAGTGAAAGTGGGACTTTATATTACTAAATTTTAGAACCATAAATTAACAGAAATTTTTGCAGCACTGTGCAAGTTCATAGGCATTAGTCTTGTATTATAAAATTATAACCTCTCCTAATCTACGAAAGACTCGTACTTTAAACAATTATTCAAAGAAATAATGCTGGACATTGGACTCCATATATTTAACCTTTGGCATTGAATAAGATTCATCGCCATCTAGAATTCCTAAAAAGAAAAGGGAAATGATATCCGCACACCTTTTTTCTCCATGTGCACACACCCTTTATTTCTGTCCATCGGTTCTCCTCTGATTCATTCAATTCAAAGGCCAGAAATATAAGGTGAGTGCAAGAAGAGAAAAATTGCAGTCACTTCCCAAAAAAGAAGAGGCAAAAATAATCTATGGCTGCATTTCATTTTTTTTTTTAGGCCAAATTTATAGATTGTTAATTAATTGCACTTTTTTTTTATTTTCCAGATGCGGGCTAAAGAGGGTCTCTGGCCAAAAATTGAGGAAACGTTTAAGCAGATTGACACTGCTGCAAAAGAACTTGAGTGCTTTAAAGCTTTACAGAAGCAAGAAAGATTAGCGGCAACACACAGGATAAATAATATCTGGGAGGAAGTTCAGAACCAAAAGGAGCTTGAGCGGCAACTACAGAAGCAGTATGGGGATCTTGTAGTCGAGGTGGAAAGGGTACAGCACCGCATGGATGAACTCAGAGCAGAAGCAGAAAAACAAGAAATTGCAGTGAGGAATTCTGATCTGGAGTTGCCTGAGGCTGCAGCAGATGTGACTGTTCTGCAGACAACTGCAAATCCTGATCCTGTAACTGCCTCAGATGAGCTTGGAAATGCTTTTCCCGGTGGTGCATCTGATGGTGAAGCAACAAATCAGCAAATGGATGGTGTGCAAGAAAAGGCTTCAAGAGCCCCAGAAGGTGATATGGACATTGATGCCGAAAAGGTTCATGCGAAGCTAGCGGAGGATATAAACTTACCTGATAACATGCTTTCTACTGTTGAGGGAGATAATGTTTCCGACAATGTGGATGCATCTGAAAACCTGAAGGTAAATGATCCTGAAGTATCTAAGGATCAAAAAGTTGAGATGCCGCAGAACGTGACAGAAATTGAAGGCACTGTCCAGGCAGCGGTGGACGATGGTTTTGCTAAAGAGACTGCCACCACTGTTTCTGTTGAAGGAGAGGTAAATTCAGCTGAAACTGCAGCAGCACAAATCTAAACTCGTTCCGTGGCGGACTCAGCCTGGCTTGGGTGATGAGCTTTAGCGAATCAAAATGTTGGATCGGATTACCAGGTGCGAGCAGATTACAGATGTGCTAGTCTGTCGGAAACTGCATCGTGGTTCATGAATTCGGGATGTCGTTTTCGATTTCAGAACTCTGGACCATATGATTCACCTGAAAGAACAATTAAGATCGTTTTCTGGTCTTATTACGATGTAATTGTTTATCAGATTGAGGAACTATATACTTGTTGACTGAAAAAAGAGAGACTGAAGAACTTGGAATCTCTTCGTTTTGAAGTATCTATGGTCTCTTGGACTCTGATGATCCACTTGCTCTCAATCTAAAGTCTCAAGTCTCAATTTCGGTTAAATTCGTCGATCAAGTGGTGGATAATCTCAGTCTTGTAGTAATTATCTCATTAAACAAGCAAATTTGGTAGACCTAAAAGCATGGGAGACCCTATTTTCGGGGTTTTCCACCATCGCTTTTGAGCACTCATTTAGAAGTTTAAGGGAATATTAATGTTTCAAAAGGAATATTGCCTCCAATAGAATAACTTCATTATTAGTTTATGTCCTGATCGATTATTTCTGATCGAGATAAGATTGCAACTCTTTGCAACTATTGGAATTGATTTTCTTATCCCAATCTCGTTCATAAAATTGCTTTTTTATCTTTTCACCATAAAAACGAGATCTCTATTTATTTCACATCGCTCTCCCTCACTACCCGATTTGAAACACTCTCCCTCAGATTCTCACCACCAAATGTGAAACCCTAGCTTATCCCCTTTCCCTCTTCCCCTCTCATACGATCAGTGTTCAAGGGAAGGTGTGATGTCGTATGTGTGTTGCTTTTTAGTTATACACTAGATACTAACTTTAGGGCTTGTTTGGATTTCAAGCAAAGCAATATTGGTCAATTTGTTTCTGTTTGATGATAATTAGTCTCCCACTATGCAACTAGCTAGCCTTATCCCACAATTTGTCAATTGATTCTTTATTTTTTGCGATACACTATGCCAGTATGGCCTCCACCACTCAAACGGACATCGACGAGGAAGACGATGGAAAAGATGTTCGTCAGATCTTTGTTTTTAATGATCTTAAAGATTATGTGATCGTGATCGTTTATTATACATCTTACGGTCAGTTTTTGTTAAGTATTATTTATATTTAAATTTTAAATTTTAAATTTTAAAATAATTTTTAACTGCATAATATACAATAAAAGATCACGATCACGAAATTCCTAAAATTCCTAAGAAAAGTATACGAGGAGGATCCTTTTCCGAAGACGATTACGACAACCACAAAAGTGGATGATCATACACTTTGGAATGAGCAGTTCTGGGGAATAGAGTAAGTAAAAATCATGCCCTACGTGAGGTCGTCTTGCCACATGGCTGCCTTCGTGCCACACCCTCCCAAACCCCAAGTTTCATCAGATCCCCAACCTTGCAAAAAGTGGCCTTTCAAAATCCTACTCTTTGCAACCACGAGCTAGTGGTTTAGTGATAAAAGACGGATTACGAAATTTTCTTAAAATTAAAAACTAGAGGTCTCATATTCGAAACCTACTGTTAGTGTGGGAGCCAGACTTGTCACCAAAAGGAGAAATGCCTCTACGAGTCTTCCTGACCCTCGAAAGAAGTGAATAATTGTGGCTTGCCATCAGTTGTCATTAAAAAAAAAAAAATGATCTTGCTCTTTGCAAAGCATTAGAAGTTAACACCCAAAAAATATTTTCTCGCCTGAAAAATTATTCCTAATCAGATTTAGGGCTGGAAAAAAAACCCAAAAACCCGAACCTGAACTGATAAATTTCGAAACCAAACTATACTGAAGTTTGGTAAACCGAAAAACACTAAAAATTTGGTATGGGAATCAGTACCATATCCCGGTAATCCCATACCAAACTGATAAATATTTTGATTAAATTTTATATATAGTTGAATTAATAATAGCCATTGAATTTAGTTGAGATTCAAATCTCAACCATTCGTTTAAAACTCGGTTCTCTCTCTCACCTCACTTCCTCATGGATACCTTAGGCTATCTCCAACCAAAGGAGGGCTAGAGAGCTCCTTTTAGCCCTATAGCCCTCCAAGAAATTAATATTTTAATAAATAGTGTCAGTCCATATTTCTTACCATCTCCAACCGAGAGGCCAAAGGGCCATAGGCCAGACATAGCCCTGTGACAAAAAATCATCTCCAACCGAGAGGGCCAAAGGGCCATAAGCCAAACATAATTTATTATTTTAATTGAATTAATATGGTTACTTAAATTAAACTACCTAATAATTTTTCGAGATGGAATCTCAATAATTTTACATCTCGAATTTCGAGTGCCATGTGTAGATATGTGAATAACTTTGTAGATTTCTTGTCAATATAGAATCTCAATAATTTTACATCTCCGATTTTGAGTGTCACGTGTCGATATGTGAGTAAATTTGCAGATTTCATGTCGATAAGAAATCTCAATAATTTTTCGGATAGGATTTCGAGTACCACGTGTCGAGTTGTATTTGGTTGTGGGAATTTTAGTCAAGAAAAATTGAACTCCATCATGATGTCGTGCATCATATTACACAACATGATTGTGGAGGATGAGCAAGATGGCTATATTGATGGACAATCTGATGACGACCAAGAAGATCTAAATAGGTCAAGGAGGGCTCGTGCAAAAATATATGATGAGCCTAATTTACCTTTAAATCCAAGAACCGGTAATATCTCTTTAAATGAGTACATGAGACATCATAGGATGATACATTCGTAGGCCACAAACAAGTACCTACAACAGGATCTTGTTGCACATCTTTGGGCCAAAAGAAGCATGGAGTAGGCGTTTAAGTTTTATATTGTTAAATATTTTTTTTAATGTTGTTAAATGTTGTTTAAGTCTCATGTTGTTTAATATTGTTTAATGTTGTTTAAGTTTGAGGTTATTTAATGGCTTAGGTAGTTATAAGAAAAAAAATAGAATTTTTTATTTTTTATTTTAAAAAAATTCGTCAAAAAAAAAATAATAATAATAAAATCAAATCCAACTACTACCTGGCGTCACGCTGACGTTAGCTAGCTGGCGTCACATTGACGTTAGCTAGTTGTTGTAGTTCAAACATTGGGCCCGCCCGGGGCTGGTTGGTTGGATTGGGCCAACCAGTTGGCCTGATTTGGTATTTTTGGCCTGGTAGGGCCCCTTTGGTCTAGCCTTTGGTTAAAGACGATTTTCGTGTCATTTCGGGCTAGTTTCGGCCCTTTGGTCGGATCGGTTGGAGATGACTTTAGTACCTTAGACTCTGGACCTTCGAAGCTCTCTCCGACATCACCATTCACCGCCACACTCCTCCCTCTTGAACCTCTCTAGCGTCATCATGACTTGGAGGCACGCATCTTTGACTCACTCCTTCTCGACCATCTCCATTTCCTTTCTCCTCTCAGGCGTCACTCCCAACCACCCATTCATCTATCAACTCGTCGTCGACCACAATTTTCTTTATTTTATCTCCGGCATTTAAGTCACTAAGAGCAGTTCCACCGGGGGTAGGATAGGCCGGCACCCAGCCAAAAAAATGGCCCATCACCTAGGGAAGCCTCTCCAGCCCAGCAGATTAGCAGGCACCCAGCCCAAGCTGGTCTCCAGGCCAGCCCAGAATTGACAGACATTGGGACCAGCCCATCTGACCCCAGCGTGACATCAGCCATCTTTTTTTTTTTTTTTTCCGTGCCAGGTCCGGTCAAGGGCGTTGCTTGACGAATTCCTGTCTCATTCCAGAACATGACTTGCTTATCTGGAATAGGGGTTTTGGGTCGGGGGTTCATGGTGATTGGCGATGATGGCGGAGTCGAGGTCGGCGAGGTGTTCGCTTAGGCAGGGGCGTAGAATCCGGTGATGGGTTTGGTAGGGTGATGGTGACATGTGGATAGGCGGTGAGTTTGGGGTTTCATTGCTCTTTTAGAGTTAGAGGAAGAAGGAGGAAGCGGTGGTAGTTGAGAGTGCATGCATGGCAAAAGAAGGAAGTGGCGTGTCAATGAGGGAGAGAGGCGGTGAAGTTGAGAAAGAAGTGGAAGGGAAGTGCAGGGGTGGACGGTGGTGGAGATGAGGAAGAGGTGTGGAAGATGAGAACGAAAGGGGTGTGGATTTGGCGTGGGAATGGAAGGGAAGTGCAGGTGGACGAGAAGGGAAGTGCAGGGGCGGTGGGAATGAGAAAATAAAAATATTTTAATAATAATAATAATATTTTATTTTTTATAAAGTCATAAATTAAAAGTAAAATTATTTTTTGTTATAATAAATAATAATAATATTTTAATAAAATGGACTAGGCTATTTTTTGTTAGAGGTGGAAATGTTTTTGGCTATTACTGTTTATTAGGGTCTATCACTGTTCACTAAGTGGATTAAATAGACTGGGTGCTGACGCATTTTTTTATGGGCGAAATTGCTCTAAGGTGCACAAGAAGTGCAACACATTTCATAAGTGGATCTTATCCAAGGGCTGCATGTTTCTACATGTTGGAAGTGGATTTATTTATTTATTTTTATTTTTTAATTTTTAAGGGAAGACAAATGATGACAAGTCACAGTTATTCACCATTTCCAGGGGCCGGTAAGACTTACATAAGCATTTTAGCCTTCCGTGGCCACAAGTCTGGCTTCCATACCAGCAGTGGGTTTCGAACTCAAGACCTCCAATTTTTAGTTTTAAGAAAATCTTGTAATTCGCTATTTACCACTGAACTACTAGCTCGTGGTTCACGTTGGAAGTGGATTTGAACACCGAAGTTTGGGGCAACAAGGAGTGAAGGAGCGATAATAAATTGAAGTGCTTTCATTTATGATTTTAGGATAAATTGCTTTTATGTTGTACTAATATTTAAGGTAAGGAAGAAGAAACAAGAAGGCATGTACGTTAAGAAAAAATTGATACCACTATCATATTGGTCCTCAATTAAAATAGAAATTATACATTAAAAAGACAATAAAAACGATCAGATTATATGACAATTACATACCCTAATTGTCTGCTTTTGCAAACTTTTTCTCCTTTGAATTTTTTTCCCTTTTCCTTTGTGCACCTTCATGTGTCTATCCAAATCTCATTGGTCCTCGAACCTCCTTGAAATATCACACAACAGACACTCAAATCATAAAAACAATAGACTCCACAGTCCTCACTGACAGTGATAGAGAAGCATATATAACATAAACAAAACTAATTGCATTGTTCTTCAAATTGCCTCCCTTTGATTTGGAGTCCATGGGAATGTTCTTGCAACCATTTTCATTTTGGAATCCAAATGTCGTTGGTGTAGTTGCATTATCGAAACAAAAACATTTTGATTTGACTCAAACTCTTTGACCTGTTCTTTAAGTTGCCTCTGTTTCACTTCAAGTCCATGGAAGCATTCATGTAACGACGTCTGTTGCGAAATCAAATGCTTCTGGCTTTCTTGAACCATTGAATCAAAATTATTTTTGTTTCAACTCGAGCTCTTTGGCCTGTTCTTCAAGTTGCCATCCTTTCATTTGAAGTCCATGGAAACAGTCTTGTAACTTCTCTTGTGAATCCAAATGTTTTTTTTGTGTTATTCAACCCTTAAACCAGATTGCTTTTGTTTCAACTCAAGCTCTTTGCCATGTTCTTCAAGTTGCGTCTCTTTCAATTCCAGTCCGTGGGAACCTACTTGTCAAATCTTTTCTGAAGAATACATGCACCTACGTTCGCCGCCAAACCAACGGTGTAGCCCACTGTCTTGCTCGTCTATCTATCTCTTCTGGTTTTTCGCGTTACCACCAACTTGTATATGATGCAATTACTTGGTAGAAAACTGTTATTGTAAATTTGTAATCAGTATATAACATCACTAATTAAGTACCGTAGTAAAGAAAAACAAGTCTACTGTCAAGAAGCAAGCTTCAAGCCATAAATGCCATGGAATAATTATTACCCTAAAGAAAAGAAAGTAATGAACTAGCTATATTGTTGCTTTGGACATGTCAGTGAGTTTGTTTGAAAGTATTTTTAAAATAGTTGAAAGTGTTTTTAATGAAAATATTCTTGAAACCAAACTTTAGTAAAATGACAAATGAATTTTAGAAAAACACTTTATTACTTCATGCAAGAAGCACCAATCATTTTAAAACCAATTCCAAACAAGTCTTAAAGCATACTAATCTTGACACACATTATGCGCTAGAAAAGGATTAACAAAACAATTTTGTTTGTTTGCTTGCTAAAAGCATAAGCATTCGTTGCTTTCTGCTAATTTGCATGCATGCGACAGCTAAAGAGTCAATTCTAAAGGGACATGAACCATGAGATTTTGGATGAGGCTATACGAGGAATTTGCTATGAAGGTTCCTCGTTGATTTGTTGCTTTCTTGATCGTTTGATTACAGTGGGAATTTGTATGCAGCACTTGCTCTCCATCTTTTCCAGTGCCACAATTTTCTTGACGACTTTTTGCCACTTTGCCCTTTTGCGTAAGATTAATTATGATTACCTTTGGATGGAAAAGATTTAGGCTAAGTAATATTTTTTTTTTTTTTTTGTGTCTTCAATGTGGATAAATCATTGAAAAAGTTAGATGGCAAGGAAAAATAAATTCAGTTGAACTTTGCACATTTGATCTATAAGAAAGCTGCTAGATCCATCTCCAATGTTCTATTTTTTTACTCACATTATAAATTCATCCACTATAAAAATTAAAAAATTGAAATGATTATTTTCTCATCCACTATTGTTCCTAAAATAACTTCTAATATCTGTATTCCAAAAAAGTTGAAATGCTATTTTCTTAACAACGAAGTCTCATATAACATCAATCAGCAAATGAATGACCCTCCAAATGCTCTGTTGCTGTGTGATTATGTACTCTAATAACTACCATCAATATTCAATCATCATCAGTTGCTAGCTTCTTACCCTTTAATTTGACACGGCATTTGTATTTTTTCGTTTCAAATATCCTTCTATCCTTATCCTTTTTTTTTTTTTTTTTTGGCAAATTCAGCTTACATATTGTCAATTCCTCTCACAACCATTGCAAGTCTAGGAGACCTATTACATTTTCGCGTCCAACTTGTTATTATTATATTATATATCTTTTAAAGTTTTTATTGGTTGTTTTACAGATGAGTAAACTTTTAATTAAAATTTTATTAAAAAATGAGTGAGAAGATAAAACACTGGATTAAAATAACAAGAATCTCTATTTTAGAACTTACTAAACCTAATAATAGTAATTGTAATGCACCATACTTCGGGGAGGTTTTTTCTTCCCTTCAATTCTAGCGATAAAAAATAACATAATTACACTATGAAAAGGGTTATTCAATTTCAAACTTGTGCAAAAGAAAAAGACACTGTTTTAATTAACTTGAGATTGTAAAAATGTAATTGCTTAGAAGTTTCCTGCATATATTATATATGGTCCGTGACTGATCAATCTGTAGCTATGTAACTTTGCTATCAAGCATTTCCTCATTCAATCCGTACAAACAGAAAAGCAACCTTCATTAGTCCGAATGAGGATCCTCTCAAGATTAATTTTGTGAAAATTCTGGAGATTTTCAAATCATGTTGGTTCATCGTATATCGTACAATTAATTTTCATCAAGTATTATTTATATTTAATTTTAACTAAAAATATTTAAAATAAATTTTAATCACATAATATTTGATAAACAAATATTATTTAGGAATTTTCAAAATCTTCACAAAAAAAATCTGAAAAGAATTCTCCTGACCATGTTGATTTAAATAAAAAAAATTAGTGGGATGGCTGTGTGATTGCATGTACGCGCTTAAGGGAGGGGGTGTTGGTGTTCGTATAAATGTCCGTAAGCCAATGGTCACCATCAAGTTACTGCCCACTGCCTAACTTGTCCTATTAAGGGAAGACACTTCCTGTTAACTTTACTTGTTCCTGCTAACTTTATTTCAACTCTTATTCCTCAAGAACACAGACTCTGCAACCCCTCTCCTCTCTTCCCTTAGTTCACTTCATCATTCATCACTCTTCAAGTCTTGAGATCTTGAAATCTTGGTTAGTACTTCAAATCTCTCTCTCTCTCTCTCTCTAACTCCATTAATGGGTGAGTACTCTCAGCTGGTTTTTCGCTTTCTCGCAAAATATTTTATGGAAATTAAGGGAGGTGACGATCTCTGAAGTTGTTCCTTGTTGAAATCATTCATCTTCTTGCAGCAGTACTCTGACTGTTATTCAAACTAAGTTTTCCCCAAAAAGATAGTAGTCATGATGAAGTAGATTCTTCTCTATTGATCCCCAAAATCTAAGTTTAATTAAGTTCCAAACATCTCCCCCAACCATCTTTTCTTCCAAGATTATTTCCCATCTCTCTCAGTCTGACAAATTATATTTAAGGAATCCAAGCAAAATCTAGCATTTTTTTTTGGGTATATATCTTCCTCATTTGCACTAATTTCATACCTCAGCTGAAGTCACTCTCTCTCTACTCATCCAAAGAAGCAAAACCTCTTTCTCTCTCTAGAAGCACTACCTACTCATACTCTCACTCATAACCTCATTCACAAGGATCTAGCTAGACAATACTAAAGAGAGAGAGAAAGAGAGAGAGAGAGAGAGAGAGAGAGAGAGAGAGAGAGAGAGAGGTAGAGAGAGAGAAACCCTAGAGTGAGAAAGATCAAGATCCAGAGAGAAACCCTACAAATCTCACCTTTCATTCACCAATGGATTTAGTTTCAAACCCTATTTCCAACAGCCCCAGCATCACCTTTGAAAGCCCTATAATCACCAATACCAGGGCCATGATCTCTCCACCACCGTCCTCAGCAATATCCACAACCCCCACCACTCCTCCCACCACTCCCAGTCGCTATGAAAACCAAAAGCGGCGGGACTGGAACACCTTCTGCCAGTACCTCCGGAACCACAGGCCGCCTCTGTCGCTCCCGATGTGCAGCGGAGCCCACGTACTGGAGTTCCTCCGGTACCTCGACCAGTTTGGCAAAACCAAGATCCACATCCACAACTGCCCGTTCTTTGGCCTCCCAAACCCACCTGCTCCCTGCCCCTGTCCGCTGAGGCAGGCGTGGGGCAGCCTGGATGCCCTCATTGGCCGCCTTCGAGCTGCCTATGATGAGCACGGGGGGAAGCCTGAGGGCAATCCCTTTGGAGCCAGAGTTGTGAGGCTCTACTTGCGTGAAGTTCGTGATTTCCAGGCAAAGGCAAGAGGGGTTAGTTATGAGAAGAAGAGGAAGAGGCCCAACAATAACAATCCAAAGTCAAGCATGAGTACGGCCATGATCACAAGTTCTGCTGCTTCTACAACTACAAGTTAGTCCAGAGGGAAGAAATTAAAGTAAAATTAATCAAAAATGCAGTAGCAGTCATTTGGGGTATAATATTCCTCTTTGTCTTATATTATTCTATATATCTATATCGATAAATATAATATTCTAGCTAGTTAGATTGTTCCCTTTTTGTGCACAAAAAAGGAAATGGTCTAATGAACTCTTTTGTAATATGTTCTTGAAATATTGTAAGTGCTTTTTTCTGTGTCCGAAAAAGAAAGGGAAATGCATACTTTTGGGGTTTGGGGCTCGGCCTTTTTAGTGATCAGAATTTTCTAGGTGTCAAGTCTCTAGGGTAAAATGGGATCAGAAATGATCAGTAGTGGGTGCCAATGTAATTACAAGCTAAGTAGGTAGGAGGCTAGTGGTAGATATATATGATGCATTATTGTACTTGAAGCACAATATCAGATCGTCGATGAATTAATAGTAGATTTCCATATCAGTTATTTGTTTCTGCTTATTAAAATAATCATTTTTCAAATTTAAATTTTGAAAGATTGGTTTTTAAAGTGTCGTCGATACTTATCAATATTGATTTTGATAGATTTAATTAATGATTTTAGTTAATTTTTCTGAATCATTTATCTCTCTTTTCTTTTATAATATAATATCTAAAGCTTTAATGCAAAATTTTAAGTGGATTTCTCCCATTAGGAGTAGGATTCTCTGTTTTTCCCTCCTATTTGAACGGTCACGGTAAACCACGTTAACATTTTGTATTAATTTTTTTTATAGAAAAAGAAAAACGAAATAGAAAATGTAAGAGGAGAGATGGAAAGATGTGGGAAAATAATCCTACTCCCTCCCATTATCAATCAAATTAAACCCCAATTTGCCTCTCTAGTGGGTGACTATATTCATATAATTAATATTAACCACCACATATCAAATGTGATTTCAATTCCATTTTGGTTTATGTATTGACAGTATTGCTGTTAGGCTCTCTCTCTCTCTATATATATATATATTTATGAAAAGAAATTATTCTGGATGATTCATGAATGACTGGTAATTATAGAAGTGGAAAGTTCACGAGCCTAAATGCAGTCAAATCTGATTAGGTATTAGTTTAAAGATAATCTTATTAGATCTATAATTAGGCATAAAGACAGCCTAGATTATTTGCTGTTGGTGATGCCAGCCGAAAGACAAATCTCTAGGCAATAATAATGAGAAATTTGGAGATTTGGAACTCTGTACTCTTATGTATTTCTAATCCACCTGGACAAACAAGTCTTTAAATTAATCAATTTCTTTGCATATCTGGTATGGTAAGGCCGATGTTGGGCAAACCCCCTTTGGTTTTACGAGTATCTGATCTGCTTAAAATGTCACCTTTCAAGGGTTTTATTAGATTAATATTATATTTTCAATCTCTAAAGACGCAAGCTCTAGAAACCAGAAATCGACATCTTTATGTCTCTCTTTCTGTGGGCGTCTGGGTATCGTGTGCGTGTGCAAAACCTACTTATGCACTGAGAATCTTTCTTTTGTTTCTTGATTAATTGATTTTTATGGGGCAACAAACAAGCCTAGCATGCATTGATTAAAAGACCTAATTGAACTCTTTGGTTTAAGATATGAATACAGTGTAGTTTAATCAGATTAAAAAATGAAATTTGTTTGGCGAGAACATGTGAAACACCAACACCCACCCCCCACCCCCCCCCCCCCAAAAAAAACGATGCCCTAGATTGTCATCTATAATTTAGTTTTAGAGCTGTACTGCTGAACTTGAACAATCCATATGCATTGCCACACAATTATTGGCCACAATATATAAAGATTATGATCATATCATTGATAGGTATGACTATTTATGGCTATGGTGTGTTTAAAAAGTTATGAGTTAGCAAGAGATTTAGTTAGGCCATCTCCAACCGAAGGGTTCAGAGGGCCAGAGGGTCGAAAATATAGTTTTCGGTTATAACCGACATGATTTTGTTTATATTATTTAATACAAATGTATTCATGTCGGTTATAACCGACAGGAATTTTTAAAAATAATTTTAAATATAAGTTGTAGTTTTTAAATTTAAATAATAAATTATGTTTGGCCCTTTGGCCCTTGGTTGAAGATGGTTTTTTGTGGCAGGGCTAAAACGAGCTCTCTGGCCCTCGGTTGGAGACAGAGGCAAATATGGCCTTGTACTGTTCGTTAAAATATTAATATCTTGGAGAATCTTAGAGGGCCAAAGGGCTAAAACGAGCCATCTGGCCAGCCCTCGGTTGGAAATGACCTTATGTTTTCATATTGGTGCTTTGTTTAGAGGAATCCGGATCCTTTTTTGTGAGAATTTTGGGAATTCGTGAATTGTGTCCGTTCATTATACATCGTGCAGTCATAAGTTATTTTAAATATTTTTATTTAAAATTAAACACAAACAATATCTAACAAAAATTGATCGTACGATGGATGATAAACGAATAAGATTCACAGATTTCCATGATCTTCACCAAAAATCTGAAAAGGATCCTGTTGGTGTTTAGAGTACTTCCACCTATTCTCTTTTGCCACGTCAAGGAGCCAAAACCCCTCCAAAACGCAATTAATTTATTTTCGTGTAATTGAATTTGGGGATTTCAAAATGCTACATGGTAGGAAATTTCTTTCTCCCAAAATTATTATTCTGTGCGTTAAATCAACATAAAGAAAATTAACGAAAAGTTTTAAAAAAAATTTAGTTTTAAATAAAATGATAAAATAAAGGTATAAGTGAATAGTATCATGAGTGACCTCTCAAGGTAAAAATATTATTTTCTTTGAAAGTGAACAGTACTGAGAGTGTTTCATAAAGATTCCCTTAAACCCAATGACAATTGTTGTTTTAGTTAAAGAGTAATGCTAGGGAGATAATATTTTTAAACTAGATTAGTGTATCATTTTATGTGGCAAGTGATGCATACAATTATATAACATTCAATTAAATAGGTTCATTAATTGACGTGATGTATACACATCACTTATCACATCAGATGGTACACCAGTATCACACAAAAATATGATCTCGGTAGCATTTTTCTTAGTTAAAATCTATGTTGCACCAAAATACGAAACAATAGAGATGTTTAGTCTAATAAATGGGGTAATGAAGCACCTCAATCTAAATGACCATTTTTTTCACAAGCAATCGTGGGGAGGGGGGGATATAACCTAAGACTTTAAGTGCAGGGCAAATGCTATTAATTACTTGAGTTACAATTCTCTCACATATCATTTATATAGTTTATTTTTATTTTATATACACGCAAGAATAGGAGAGGGAGAGTTGAATTCAAAACTTTGAATGCAATAATTAATATTCTTAACCAATTGAACTACAAAGTTCAAATCCTTGTTTTCCATCTCTTGTAAGTTGTAACCTTGTAACGATTTATATATCTATATTTAATTGTATTGAAGGTTTATCTGTATTTTGTTCCAACCAAATGGATTATGATAAATCTAATTAGTTGGTGCGGTCATGAATTTTGTTCGAAAAGTAGTTAACATGTCTATACCTGCGCTTTGTGGTGTATTATCCCTTATCTTTCCCAATTATTTTGATGCTTGAATTTTGATAAACATATCAAAATCGTCCAGTTCTGAAGCATCTCCTAAAAAATTATCCATTTCTCCTGATGGATCAATAATAAAAAAAAGATACATTTTTGCCGGCGTATAAAGATCTATTACATTTACATATCATGCATCTCATTGTTAACAAGAAATTTATTTTATCGGTCGTGCCTAAACTTAAAAAGATTCTACAATGTAATCGAATTTATAGCTCTCCAAGACAAGTTTTTCTACTATACATTAACGCCTATCATACCAAACAGTCAAAAGTACCCCCACAACACAATGCATGCAATATTAATGCTTAAAAAATTTCAGGCTAGACCCAAGATTAAGCCGTAATCCTTAATTAGCCTAAGGAACAATTAATAATACCAATATCAACATTTCAACATGCATGAGCATCACAAGGATAATAAGCTTTCCAAAGAACACTTGAAATTGGACCATATATAATCTGAGTTTCTTTATAATACACTCTCTAATCACAAATACGATAAGATATTTGCACAGGCATGTTTATGATATTGATATAGACCAAAATTCCGTTATTCGAACCGGTAATATATAATGAAGTTTCGCATAATCATGTCGTATAGGTCTGAGTCGAACGAGTTGTTAACTAACCAAAATGTATTACAAATTAGTACGAATTCACTGCAAAGTAAACCGGACCTACTCCAACAAAGCGAAAACGAATAGTGCTAAACGCAACTAAATATGTACGTTGAGTTAGATTAATTAGCAAATAATAGGCGTGATTAGACAATGTCAGGATACAGGAAGGAAAGAACCGTTGCATCTAGCGTGCTTGTCACGCGCACACAGAAGGCGGTGACGGGTGGGGCCTCTCATGGTACGCCAGCTGCCACAATAATCGAAGCAAGCGTACCATCGGATGGGAGGGAAAATGAAAGAATAAAAAAAAGGATCCCGCAATCTACGGACTCAGGTGGGCGACACGTCCGCCCTAGACGCGGGGTCCCAAGCCAACCAAGGGGATTCCTCCACGTGGACACTCGTGCTGCGTGTCCGCAAGAGCGCGCTTATCGTCGTCCTTCCTAAATCCTCTGTCCTCTGTTCGTTTCGGGAGGGAAGGAGAGAGGGCCACGTGGAGGATTTAGGACGGTTGGATTAGATTACTGTGCGTCCGTACGAGGTGGGTGAGGTGATATATTTCCTTCTTTGGTTGTCCAATTGGTTTACTATTTATGACTATTCATGTCTTTTGGGGTTTGCAAATTTGATTCACCTGTGTCGCTTGCGTTTGTGGGGACCATTGGCTTCCTTCTTTGGTCTCTTGTCTATTTTAACGAAGAGAGGATCCTCGTCGGATCCTATTTGTGAGGATCCCAGACATCCTCCAATCACATTCATTTATCGTATATCGTGCGGTTTATATTCAATTTTAAATTAAAAAAATTTACATTAATTTTTTATCGCACAATGTATAATGAATGGATGTGATTTGAGGATCCCTGAGATCCTCACAAAGAGGATTCGGCGAGAATCCTCCCTCATTTTATTGGACAAGAATAGTAGCGATCGTAGCATTATTTCACTATGATGACTTTCACGCTAGATGAGATGAATATGGCTTGAGAAACACCAAAACGTAATGATTCTTATGCTTTTGCAAGAGATATAGTCCAAATGACGTGGTCCGACTGATCCCACTTCTTTCTCCCCATTTAGACATTCTCCTTAACAGTCATGCATTTTAATAGTTAAATTGCAATTTACTTATAGGACATGTGGAGGTATGTAATATGTAATATATACTAATGTGGAATGAATGTCTTTGAGATTTGAGGTGCAATTTGCATTTCCCACACAATGAGGAGGCCAAGGTTTAAACCAATAACCATACAATAGCTAAGGAATTTGCCATGAAAAATGCTACAACTAAAACTATAAATTACCCTCTCACGTTTTATACTTTTCTTACTCTCAACTCAAACTCTAAACTAGCAAAAGTGGGATACAAGGAATTTCATTTTCTTTGTGATAGTCTTGATGGAACCACTATGTTCCATTCCACTATCAACTCATAGCATTTTCTTTGCACGAGTATCTTTAAGTAACAACCAAAACCACCGGCGGGGATGGTACAATTCCGGCAACCCTACAAGAAATAAAGCTCGCAGATGCCAAATCGTCAAATTTGGAGTCATCGACCAACAATCTTTAACTTCTTCCGAGCTACAAACAGGCGTTCCGACAAAAACAAAACTCTGCAATGTCGACATAAGAATAAGCCTTTTCTTCCCTTTCCCCTCATTTTTATAGCATAAAGAATGAGCAGGTTGAGTAAAAGATGTACAATACAACCTGGAATCGGTACGTAGAATTTACAGTCAAAATCGGGCCGAGCAAGTTTGGTCTCTGATCCTTGTGAGACAAACGAATGCATCATGATGTGGGACGACTATGAATCTCTTCATTAAGAAGTCGTGTCACTAGGCCTCGACCAGCAGGTTGCCGATTCTCACTTAAAATGCTGTACAGTGAGTTTAATTCGTCTAAGTTAGCCTTCTTGAATAGGCTTCGGAGTGTTGTATCGACTCCAGCAGGGACGAGATTATTGTCGGAGGCCTCTTGATCACTTTTTTCCTTTGACATTGTATTGTAGTTCTCACTACTTTCTTTGGATTGAGGTTTTTGTGGAATCTGTACTTGAGGTCGGGAATAGGGGCGAGAGTCCCAATACTCAGAACAGACATGATTTCGGTCCATTGCCTCTATGGCCTGTTCAATAAATCGGAAACTCTTATAAGTCCTGATTCCACGAGTCCCATCATAAAGGAGAATTAACTACGAGTTCTCAAACAAATTTACCTGTACAATAGCTGGTGAAGTAAACCCAAACATTTCAAAGCCATCAAGACTCCCCGGTGGCTGCAAAGGAGGAAGGTTCATTTTTCCCAATTTATGTTGCCTAGTGATTTCTTGATTGACTCTCTCTCTCACCATTTCCCAGCATCTTCCAGCTGAATTATGTATGAAAACCTCACTTGGACAGTGCTCCAAAGAAACCTAAAGGGAGAGAAAAATAACATAATCGATCAGGTAAATCACTAGCACTTTTAATCACAGTAGGAATATGGACAACTTTTCTTGGATCATCGCTACTTAAATACTGGTTTTCTTGGAGTTCATCGAAATTGTTCATGCTAACTACGGTGCTTTCCCATATGCATATAAATTCCTTTACAGACAACTCGAGATTGGATATCAACAGAAAAGGAATACAAATATGTCACTAAACAATGAAAAATCCCAGTACCTTGAACAGTGGTCCACCCTGTCCAGCATCCAGTACTTCTGAGACATAGTGACACCTAACAGTTGGATCCAGAACACTCATGTGCCTAACCCGGCTTCTAAATCCTGCATCAAGCAGAACAAACATGAATTACATGAATGTGGATCTTCTCGGTTGGGACAGTATCTCAAATGCATTAGTCGCAACTTACAGGGAATGCAAATGCAGCTTACCTTTTGGAAAAATGGCTTGGCTGTTACACCATGACTTTCCAGATATCACAACTCCAATTTCCAGAGGCTCAACAACGCAGGAGATTCTCCGCACCACCTTTGCTATTCGGGGACCCTTCTGGCGGTAATATCGGTCCAAATTGTTTTGGCTGGACGATGAGGTTCCAGTTGTCGTTTGTACATTGTCTGCTGAAGTTGTATCAGCAATTCTTATCTTTTCATGTTTCTCCTCATTCTCAAGTTTTATACTGGCACATGGCTGTGGAGGCTGAGGGTCACTCCTTGAATTAGCAACTTTGTGTTCAATGATGGCACTAGCGTTTGGGCCACATTCTGCTTTAGTAGAAACTAATTTGAAATAGAGATTTGGTGGATTAGATCCTAATTGTTCACCATGATCCTGTTCAACTTTCATGTGTACAGGATGAGACGAAGAATCCATTTTTTCTCCACCAGGTAATGGACTGAAACCTTTTTCACCCATAACTGCTGCATCAGTCCCTGGTATATTCAAGATTGGTTCTTTCTCAGAATTAGGAGCACTCACAGTTCCATCCAAACTGATCAATCTCTTAGAAAGTTCCAACTGGCCAGCAGAAGAAATTTCTTTCGAACTATCTGAAAGTGGCTTCTTTGGGTCATCGTCTCCTTCATCATCACTAAGAAGTATAACATCCTCAACTGAAGCCATATTCGTACCAGATACCTTTGCATCTGAGGCCACAGCATATGACATGTCCTCTTGAGACAACTGGCAAACCTGCATTCTTGACTTGGAACTGTTGACAGCTGATTCTTCTCTTTTAACTTGAGGAAAAGTTTCTAATGTTTTCATCTTCTGCTGCGAGGAAGTCTCACCAATGATCCCGGCTGAACTCATAGGACTCTCTTTAGAGATTTCTGTTCCTAGAGGATCTTTGAAGTGTTTGCTTTGCAGCTGTGAGCTAACCTCTTGAAGTATATCACTTCTAGAGGAATAAGATATCTTAGCAACTTTATTGTCTTTGGAAATATAAGAACTCAAAGCCAGCCCAAGATCGAGTCTAGCCCATCTGTATACTGCACTCAACTTTCCTTCCAATGCCTCAAGAAGGATGTTTAGTTCATCCATATCATAACGAAAGAGGAAAAACTTGGCGCTCCAAGCACACGAGCAGAATTTCTTTGCATGATTTAAGCATGCATATCTATCCGGGGAACAATGATGACAACCAGCTGCTGACAGATGAAGATCAAAAAAGCATATGCTGCATTCCCTCTCATTGATGGCATCGAAATTGTTATCCATCTTCAATGCCTGTGAAGAACTAGTGAGAAATTCTCTCCTCACACGCTCCATCTCAACACGTGCCTAGGCAAAAAAATTATAGAATGTCAGGGGAAAACATGTTGACATTTCAGTTATATAATTAGTGAGTATTTGTTTGTGAAATAGCCAGCGCAACAACCAGATTACCCAAAGTATCATAAAATGAAATCAATACTCATGGCCTTATTAGAGTTGAAAGAGGGCAACCAAAAGAAATCCTTTTCCCAATAAGTAAGCAGGGTAGTAAACTAGAAAGTAGGTTTTACCTTGAGTGTTTTTGCTAATATCCCATCCTTTCCGCATGCATCCTTCCATCGTAAGTTATCAGGAGTATTCTTCTTGAGTAAATTGAGTTCCCAATGTGCTTTCACTGCTTCCCTTGCTGCCCCAAGCAACAATTTATCATGGGAAATGGATGTCTTTCGTCCCTGCTCCTGGTATAGCTCTATAGCAATCTGCCCATGGGGCAACCAATCCACAGGAGCAACATTCACAGCCTCGGCACAATTAAAACCACAGTTGAACCCTGAATGGTATGCTCGAGGAAAGGTCAAAACAAACTCTCCAGCATTCTGACAACATCTATACACAGGTACCCCTTCAGACTTCAGAATGGAGGGTGAAAGCTGTGTGATCTGCATGATCAAAGAAAACGATCTTGATACAGACAATTTCATAGAACAGATATTATGGTTGAAACCCTGCAGTTGTAAACTTGTAAAAGATGACAACTACTAAATGAAAATGCAGATGTTATATTTGAAACCCTGCAAAAATGTAGAGGATACAGAAGATACATAACAGAAGTCCGTCTAATATGGCAAAAAACAGATGTAAGATAACTCAAGTTATCCATCTCTTAAGTAAAAAATATTCACCAAGTCTTCAATATTAAAGAATCTATTTAGCTATGAAAAAGAGCTAACGAAGGCCACATCCTGATTACATACAGGTCCTGTCATAATTGACCCTTCAATCCGTCTTTCCAACAGAATGCTAGGTGATATTACTTCCAGGGAACCTTGAGTGACGTTAAAAGTTGAAAAAACAAACAGACTACATTCAATAAATCCCATACAGCACATCAGCACAGACCAGGAGCATATAACATAGATATTTGCCGCATACTGGAGGTAATGAGTAAATGCAGCCAGCCACAATCACTAAATCTCAAACAGCACATTAGCACAGGCCAGGAGCTGTTACTCACCAGCTTATGAAGCAAGTCAGGTTGCTCTTCAAATAGGCCAGGGAGGTGCTTTCTCATTACTTCTTCAAATTTACAGGCATCACTACCAGGGATACCGTACCACAACTTTGGAGCACCCCAATGCATATAATTTAAAGAGTACAAGTGGTGATCTTCAACATGCTGTTCTCGGAAAAAAAAAAAAAATAGAAAAAAAAAAAAAAGAATCAGCCGTCAATAATATGTCTCACATATATAAGCTATGGCCTCAAGCAAAAATTTGAAATAAGTTGGCTGCATGAAAAATAAATGCCGGCATTGCTTTCAGGTAACAAGTTTGTCAAGAGAGAGAGAGAGAGAGAAAAAAGCTGTTGCTATCACAAGATCCATGAGAGGCTCGTGCTAGCACATGCAATACGCAAGCATGGGGTTGACCATACGATGAGTGGTGGTGACAGTGCAGCTATCCTTGGATGATTAATCTGTTGTAAGGAAGAAAGATTGTCTTACCCAGCAAAAGGAAGAAAAGCACATCCCTATGTATAACCATGGCACCAGAACACCAGATATATCACTGCTTTCATAAGAAAGAACAGATCCAGGAAGTCTTGGGAAGTTGTTCAAGTTCCAGCCTGAATTTATGTACTGCTCTTCTGAAGGAAAGGCCTCTTTACCGGACATCTTGGGAAAACCACTGCCAAAAACTCCAGTTTCCAGATCAGCACCATATAGAACCTAGAGCAGATTACAAGCACTGTGGTTAGGGTAATGTGTGTGTGTGTGAGAGAGAGAGAGAGAGAGAGAGTGAGAGAGGGAGAGAGAGAGAGAGAGAGAGAGAGAGAGAAGCTGGTATTTGCCTAAATTTCTCAGGTTATACCTCAATTTCTTCAGTAGGTCTCTCTACCATCCGCCAATATTCGCCCTCAATACTTCCTACTGATGGCTCCCAGCACTCTTTAAGTTTAGCAAAGTTACCTCCTATACTAGGAATATGTTCGTTCTTGCTGAAGTATTGAGCCTTGAAGTCGTCAGCATATCTTTCAAACGTTTCTAGAGTAAACTCTGGACCAGGTTCAAACCCAAACCGTTCAGCCTCACAACCTCCATCATCCCCAGATCCTCTGCCACCACTTTGATGATCAGTCCCCATCCGTGTGCATCTTCTTCTTTTCTTCCTCATATGACTATGGCTTTTAGGAACCTTTCTCATTGAATCTCGATTTTGCAGTTTATCGACTCTCTGGACTCGAGTAAAAAATTTAGAGGTCCCCCAAATAGGCTTTTCCTTGAGTAGACAGGGAGGTTTCCAAGAAGAGGGAGGAACAATGCGACAAATACCATATGGTTCAGCTTTTGAGAGTATGCTCGCTATATAATTCAATGTGTCTTTGAACTCCTGAAATTAGGTAGCAAACCAAGTCAGAAATCTGAATTCTCCAACTTTTTATTAACAAGTAACACCAGTAAGAATACACCAACAAACTTCAAAACTGTAATAACTCAAATTCCACAAGTAACAAAATGCACCTCTTCAGTAGGCCTGAAGACAGGAGCGTCCTGAAGGTCGGGCCTTTGACCCTCCAGTGGATGCCATCTGGCAGAGACCTGTTCAAAGACTTAATCATCAATTCTGTAACTTATAAGACATAGGACAAAATACCAAAATCCCAGGCAGTTTGCTGATTCACAAGAGTAAAGTGGGAACAAGATACTTATGATAAAGGATAACATAGGAACAAAGGATTACATAAGAACCAAGCAAATAGAAGGGTGAGAATAGAGGGCACGAAGTTTGAAGAGTAACCTTTTGGCAATTACTACATTGTGGACACCCGCGTATAACCCCCTTGGGAAGAACAGATCTTGGGGGACAATTCTGTAATAAAAGTAGTATATGAGACACCATTTGCAAGTATAGAATTAAAGCAGGGAAATGCATATAAATGATTAAAACACATAAAATCAGAGGAGCACTGAAAAATTTACTTGTTGAAGTTGCTCCCAATCAGATTCATCCTCTGACTTGTTATTTCGCCCATGGTTTATGCATTGTCTGTGTCGAACAGACCTCCTTGCAACCTCGCCAGTGTCAATGTCAGTCTCCATCTGAACTGATTGTGATATAGAGGGACTAGCAGTTGCTGAGGAACTAATTGTGTTTTCACTATCTTGTTTCTCACTTTCATTTGCCCTTTTTAAGCTGAAAGATGCAAATGACTCAAATCCGGGTGGAACTGAAGGAAACTCATCGTTATCCTCTTGTATGCAAACTCTCATGAGTTCTGTCCCCATTTAGAATTCTCCAAACTGTTCGTCACGTGGAAAGAATCAATTAATGTAAAACAGAAGTAGGATGATCGCTTATCTTCTGGCTTACGAACTTCAACATAATGAAATACGCTGTTTTTATCTGACTACTAAATCACTTCAGGCAACTTAGCAGAAAATCAAAGGTTTTGTCTGCAAAATAAAAAAACAGACATCTTAGGGTTTTGAAAGCATGCTTCAGCAAACCAAATTCATTTGGCTTCATTAGCATTAACAGACTTCGGGGACACCAAATTCAGCACATATGTTCGTAACAATAATATATTTTCTAGTTTTTCAGAAATGTTGCGACTCACATTTACATCAAATTCTGAACAAGAACATTTACATATTCAAGATATTTTAGGAAAAAGTTCAACTAAATAATCTGTCAAAACGAAACAAAAAAGAGACTGACAAAACAAAACAAAGAAGAGAAACGAGCAGGTAACTCTAAATATCATATAGATCAACTCCATTATATTATTTGATCCGAACCTACACGATCTCAGACTCAACCATCATCACAAATCATTCATGCACAATACACAAAAAATTCATGAAAACAAACATAAATTAACCAAGTGAACAGACATTATGATAATTTCATCACATTTAACTTGAAATTTTCTTAATTGAATTAAAATATTACTAAATATATCAAATCAATGATTAAAAATACCAGGCCTTTGTAATTAACGATAATTTTGTAGCTTCAGACAAAACTACAGAGAGAGATGAGATTTGCCCAAAAAGTCAAATTAGACGAAAATTAATTAAATTTCAATAAAATTAGGGCTTACATCGTGATGATCCAAGATTCTACAATCCCCACTGAGCTAATCCAGCTCAAACTTCCATTCACTACACCCAGAATTTGCAGAAACCAGATCAATTCAACAAAAAATTGATTCCAAAAACTGACTCAAAAAATAAACTAAATTCAACAAAAATTTCAAATCCGTGAGAAATTAAGCACACGGATTTGATTGAACAGATCTAAAAACCCTAACCCTAATCCTAACCAAGACGGACCAGTTAGACAAAAAGCAGGGAAAAATGGAAAGCACTTTTGCTACAGAAGAATTGGTCAGGGATGGGTACCCACCAGCAACAAAACCGAAAATGACAATCAAGGACAGCCTCTCAAACAGCCTTGAATTTCATCTGAGACTCGTATACAAGCAAAATCCAGAAACCATGGGGCAAGGGTAAATCTGGAAAAAGATGGACAAAAATTGTGGAACCAAAATTTGGGGCTAAAATACCAAGGCTGGAGGAAACCCTAACCCTAATAAGCTTGGAGATTGATTCAGTGCAATTTAATTTTTATTAAAGCTGACAAATAACAGATGATATAATAACAGTTGGGACTTGGGATAATAATGTTCCCCTTTTGGATTCCGAAAAATCAATTGGAAATTAAGATCTAGGGTTTTTAATTTTGTTGGGGGAAATGGGGAGTTTGGGGATCCTATTGTTTTCGTGATGAATTTTTTGGATAAATATGTGATTTAAAAAAGTGGGTGTATATTTTTATTTTAATTTTTTTACCTGACTTTTGGTTGGTTGGTCGGTTTCTTTGAGATTGCGCGTGTAAACCAGCGAGATTTTATCGAACAAAAATATGTTAATTCCATGGGCGCCCTTGTTAATTGTAGGGGTGTTCGGTATATAATCTCAAATCGAAAATAGAATTCCGAAATGTTTTCGGTATTTTGGGATGAATTGGGATTGCATTTTCAGTATTTGACTTTTGGGCAAAAATTTGAGATTTTTGAGTTGTGGGCCAAAATTTGGGTCTTTGACTTAAAATTTTGTTGCCTAATTTCATATCATTTGAAATTTAGACTTTTAATCTTTACCAATTTGAAATTTCGTACCAATTAAAAAACCAAACCATTCTTACCAAATCAAATTGACATTTCAAAGTTTGAAACTAGTTAATTTCATACTTTTATTTCTAATATAGTCTACTCTCAAATTACTTAAATTCAACATGCATGTAACCAAAATAAATATACATATATATTTTCGGTTTGGGATTCCCGAACTATTGAATATGTAATCCCGATTCCCGTACCGAAAGGTTCGGGATCGGTTCTATATGGATCCCAAAAAATTTGGTATTATCGGTTTTGGAATTTTTCAGTATGGGATCGGGATTTTTTTTTGTTTGGTTTGGGATTTTCAGAAGAAAAAAAATTCCAACCCTAGTTAATTGCTTCGGTTGGTCTTTGTTTCATCGAATGACTCATTCAAGAGTACCTTTAAAATGATTAAAGTGTCTTTTACGAAAATATTTTTGGATTCAAAATACTTAATAAAAGTGCAAGTGAATATTATAAAAAAAAACTTTAGTGCTTTGTGTAAAAAGCACGTAATTAGTAGTTATTGTAGGAAGAACTTTACCTGTATTTGGAACAAAAACATTTTCTCCAATCATTTTAAGAGCGATTTTAAACAAACCCTAAATATTACAGCGTATAAGTATTGGGTTTGGGATAAATATATCCTATGCATCTTATTTTGTTATATTTGGTTGTTGGGGTATATGATGAATTACTCGTTCTATAAAAAAAATCTTATTTGTCGAGACAATTGACTTTAACACGTGACTTATTTGTATGTTTAATTACTATGCGTTTAGTAAATAAATATTTATATATTTTTATTCGTCTAATATGATCAACATTATTTGTGTTATCGTGTATTCTCTTTAGCGTTTAATAAATTTAATATTAATAGGTAGTAGGTAGTACGGTGGATTTATAATTTTTGATTGATTCTCGTTTTCTTTTTTAATCAGTCATCCTCTTTACACGTTTACTTATTTTTTATATGCTTTTAACTTCTAACGCATGCATAAAATATTAATCAAACAAATAATTTTCATGGTGATTTTATACTTTTTGATCGATTCTTGTTTTCTTTATGTAAGAGAATGACTATAAACTTAAAAGCATAATTTCATTGTAAATTATATAGAGAGTTTCTTCTATAACTTTCGAGTCTTTCTCGTCTGTTAATTAATATTGTTAAAATGAAGCTTCTAATGACTCTAAAAACTCAAAATTACCTAAGAAAAGATATCAAAACAACTAAGCATCAACATAATGCTAATACATGAGAGTTGAACGTAAAACATGTCAATTCATTTGACTCAATTATTGAGCTAATTGAGGTGGTGGCCTTGGTGGTCCTTCTTCGATTTGTTTTCTCACAGAAAATATGGCTTAATTTGATTGGCCTTAAGGATTGATCCCTTTAATTAATCACCTTAATTAGCCGAATTAATTAAAACGAGATAAATAGTTAGCCATCTTCAACGTTTGATACGGTCCACACACAAAGAACTCATGACTCATGACTCATGAGTGCAAGGGGACTATATATTTAAAACATATATAAGTTCAATGGTTTGGTAGGAAAAGGCCTTTGGAATGACCAATAACAACCCTATGACCTTGTGCCCCTTCAAGTAAGACAATAACCAAAAGCCAAGAACCAAATAATTCATTTTCATATTTTCTTTTGGGTACTATTTATCCATGAGTAATGCTATCTACACACTCTTTTTTACTTTTTACACACTTCTCACAATTTTCGGTCGTTAGATCAAATGAATTGAAGATGATCAAAAAACAATAATTAATAAGAGTGTGTGACGGTGATTGGTTGACCACATAAAATGAGTCGAATGACTTTCAAGCACTCGTTGTATAAAATGAATGGCTCGCTTTTGTTATGATGTGAATAACATACGACTAGGAACATGAAATGCTCATTTTAGCCACTATGAAGATGTGACCCATTTGGTTGTTATTAGTGTTCTAAAAATCGACCTAGGCGGTGAAGACTCACTACAATTTAGGGTAAATCGTTTCGAAAAATTGGTCTGGACTCTGGAGCTAGGTAGCCTCCTAGGCGGGTTAAGTGGTCCTAGGCGGCGGGTTAGGCAGCACCTAGGCAGCTCCTAGGCGGTCATAGGTGGATTTTATTTTATTTTTACTTTTTAATTAATTGTGTGCTTTTTTATTTTTTAGTTTTATGGTGGTATAATTATGGAATTGGTGTACCTAATTTGCAAAGGATGGATTGACTACAAGTTTATCCAATTGTGAAATGAATTTGGAGAACTTTTGAGGGGATACATACCAAAAAAAGAAGAAGAAATGAACTAGATACAACAACGTTAAATAATTTAGTCCATATCCAATCCAATGCAAGGATCATGAACAAGAAAAATTTAGTCTATCATCCAAGAATACTCCTCATTATAATTATATGTTTACTGTTTTTTAAATATTGAACTTGTTGGATGGATGTACTTTGTGTATTCTTCTACTTCTATTTTTTCACTTTATCATTCTTGTATTGTTCATACAAAGTATAGTTTTTTTTTTTTTTTCGTGTAAATAGGCACTTATTTATAACATATATAATAAATTTACATAAATTGCCCTAGACCACCTTGGCACCCAAAGTCGCCTAAGTGCTAGGCCCTGCCGTTGCCCGATTAGCGCTTAACATTTTTTAGAACCTTGGTTGTTGTTAACACAATTTTCATAAGAAAAGTTCTACGATGCTCCTGATTATACGCTACTCTAAACCTTTTAATCATTAGATCTTGATTTTTGTACTTTTGACCATAATCTAATAGTTAAAATTTTCAAAATATTCGATACTCTAAAGTACATTTTTTTCATAAGTATAGTTCCATTAGATAAAACTCAACTCAAAAAACCCAACAACAAAACTATCACAACAAAACAACATCAAAAAGAGACACCCAAATGCCATACAAAACCCTAATGAAAATTTTATTTGAACTTTCGTAACCTCTTCATAAACCCCCAATAATCAAATCCTACTATCACATAATCTTTATCCTACATTAATTTGATAGATGTTAAGATTATCATGTATTGTTGTATTCATGATTATCTAGTCTTCTAGTAGATGTAAATCATTGTTTCTTGATTATCTCACCATGTACACAAACTTTATATATATATAATCATCTTGAGCATCGCTTTCTTAATTGGCTCACCATTGTCATGGTTATCATGGAAACTAAATCATGGTAAACTTCAAATCTTTTTCAACTTTTTATTTATGCTTTTTCTTATTTTCAATCCCGTGATTCAAAGTGGTGTGCTATATATGTTTTATTTTAGAACAGTTTTCTTAAACCTTTTCAAGAATTCAAAATTAGCTACGGTCAGAAACAATTGGGTTTAGGAAAAGCATAAATAAAAAGTTGAAAAGTATTCTAAAAAAACCGTATATGTGGAGCTAAAAATAATCAAGAGACGATACATGAATTTTTAGGTGAAAATGACAAAATTATCCTTGAGGAGCACTAGAATTCCTACGCGAGCAATTGACAATCATTCCATAATCAAGTCAAAAGTGCCCAAAATAGGTATTTATTCAAAACCTATTTCATCCATCTTCTCCACAAGGTAACCCTCAAAACATTCCTTTTAAATTATGTTAATTAGCTAATTAATAGATTTGTTACCTAATTAATCTATTAATGGCTAATTAAACTACCAATTAACTACAAAATACACTCAAAAACACCACAAAGGGCCGGCCACCTTCTCCCCAAGGAGGCCCGACATGCCCTATATATACTACTCCATTTTCTCTAAAAACCTAGGTCTACAGTCTTGCTAAATACTTAAAATTCTCCAAACACTTTTCCCTCAAAATTCTAACTTTAGCATCGGAGGTTCTTCGGCCAAAGCCCCCCTTCATCATGGGCGCGTGAGGCTATTGGCCTTGACCTAAGGTGTTATTTGTTTTGTAGTCGTGGGCGCGTGAGACTATTGACCTTGACCTAAGGTGTTAATTGTTTTGTAGGTGTAATTTTATCCAATAATAAGGAGAAAGAAATTTACATCCACAATATATAGCACACAACTTTGAATCACATGATTGAAAATAAGAAAAAGGATAAATAAAATGTTGAAACAGATTTGAAGTTTACCATGATCTTGTTTCCGTGATGACCTTGGCAAAGGTGAGCCAAAACGATGCTCAAGCTGATTAAGGAGGATACACACACACACACACACACATACATAAGTCTTTCAGACCTATCCATATATATATATATATATATATATATATATAAGTTTTTGTACATGGTGAGATAATTAATGAGAACAGTGGTGATTTAAATCAACTAGAAGATTAGCTAATTATGAAAATACAACTATACATGATAATACTACCGTCTATCAAATCAATGATTAGTGTTTAGAGGATTTTAAATGAGAAGTTCTCTTTTATGTAGGGCAAACCATCGTCGAAGAGAAATTTTGTTGTAAAATCTTATAAACAACGGTCTCTCTATCTCGAAATGTATTGGTTCAAAAATAATAAAGAGTGCTTCATCTAGAGTGGTAAGTTTTTAGATGATTTGCCTTGATTACTGTGTTTCTCACCCTTGAATGTAGGTAAGAGTTGATCATGTGATTGTTCTTTTCCTTACCACAATTTTTGCAGGCAGTATACAACTGCTCTAAACCCTAAACAAAAATAATTGAGATCATTTTTTTTTTTAAGTATAAATTGATTCTCATACTTTATTTGGAGGATTAAAACTTCAAAATCAATATCCATCTATTTAAACGTTTTTCTGTATCACAACGTTTTAGAATTTTAACCATAATAGAACGTAGTATAAAAATTGCATGAATGGTAAATGTTTGATTATTGAATGTGGATTTATGGGTAAATTTTGGTATTCTTTAATTCCATCTTATGCTTTAAGGTAATTATACAATAAGGCGAAAAAAAAAACAATTCACATTTAAATTTTAAATTGGGCATAGAATGACATCACATGAGTTCATATAAAATTTTCTAAACCCTAAAGCCAAAAAAGACAAAAGTGAAAATCCCTTACTAATGGACGAGTGTTGTTGCAGCCATAGCCACCATGAAAACCGGCAACCCAAAGCGATTTCCAACTGTCTTCTCTTAGGTCATCTCCAACCGAAAGTTGGCCAAATGGCTCATTTTAGCCATCTGGCCCTCCAAGAAATTAATATGTTAATAAACAGTGCAGGGCCATATTTCTTACCATCTCCAACCGAGGGCCAAAGGGTCATAGGGCCAAACAAATTAAATGTAATATAATTAAATATTTAAAATAAATTGTGAAAGAAAAATGCTTATGAAAGGAACTACAACTATAACTACACCCATTATAATTGTTCCACATCGGCCGTGGGAGATGAATGAGCAAGGAAGCTTATAAAATGAACACCCCAACTTTGACCAAATCACCTTTAATATTTTTTAGAAAATTTCGGCCCCAAAATTTTTTTTAAAAAAAATAAAATAAAATAAAATAAATATGATGTCATTATGACGTTCGCATGTGGCCCCGCCTGGGCTGGCTGGTTTGGGCCAGCCGGTTGGCACTTTGGCCCTTTTTTGTGTAGTGGGGCCCACGAGCCCTTGGCCTGGCCCTCTGTTAGAGATGATTTTCGAGCTATTTTCAACCTTCTGACCCTCTGGACCCTTCGATTGGAGATGGCCTTACATTCACAAGTCATGACATCAACCTAGGCTATTTTGGATGGAGGATATGATAAAAATAAAGGAACATTTATTTTTATTTAAAATAAAAGATAGTAATGGTACAAAGACTTCGAGGCTGGTTTAGTGTGCATAATTTTTTTTTTAATAAACGATAACATTAGTGGGTTAGATAGTTAAATGTTAGGAGAAAGAGAATCGGTGGGGGTTCGATCTGCACCAGAGTGTATAGGTATTATTTCTTTCAAATTAGAATGAATAATTTATCAAATTTAAGTACGTTGAAGGAAGAAGTCCAAATGATGAATTAATAACCTTTCTAATATTCACAAAATCAATGGCATACACATTTAACAATTTTAAAATTTATAAGCTATCCAAGCTTGAGGACTAAATGAACTGTGGGATCCAAAATATGTTTGGAAACACTTTTGAAAGAGGAGATTCGCGTTGTGTCACTCAATAGGCCAATTAGGTATCACACTCGCATCTACGTTGGAGTCGCTTAGTGCGTAGGGATGATAATTACTATCGGTTAAACTCATTATAAGTGAATAACCATCCAAATGAGAAGATTTGCGGATGAAAGTTAGAGTACTTTTTGGATAGGGTAGTGCTATTTACACACCCATTGTTACTTCTCACACACATCTTTCAATTTTCTGCCGTCGAATTGAATAAATTGAAGAATATCAATAGATAAAAATTAACAAGAGCACGTGAGAAGTAAAAAAATGAAGTGTGAATAGCATAACCCTTTGAATATATAGAAAAACTGTGAATATTATTTGATTACGGGTCCCGTAAGTATTAGTGGGCCTTCTGGGCTACCTATTGGGCATTTTGGTCTTTATAAGTAGTTTTATAATTCATAATTGGGAACTTTAACGAAAAGCTCCCGTTATTGTTTACTTTAACGAAAAACCACATTTTTACACTAAAAAGTCAATCCTGATACGATTTCTTTTACCCTTTATTTTATCTTTATCGTTAAAAGTCAAAGTTTTCAAGTCCATAAAAACGGGAGAAGGAGAAATACCATTAAACAAATGAAAGCAAACCGGAAAGCTATAGAAATATCTGAAATTACGATCCTAATTGCCCCCAATTCATACCACCCAAAACCTTATCTTTAACGAAAAGCTCCCGTTACTGTTTACTTTAACAAAAAATCATATTTTTACACTAAAAAGTCAATCCTGATAATATTTATTTTACCTAGGGATGAGCACGGGCTAGGCCGGTCCCAATTTTGAAGGGACCGAATCAGACCCGGGTTCAATGGAGACAGGCCAGGCCAGGTCGGGGATTACATTTTCTAATATAAGCACCGGACCTTACCTGGCCCAGTTGAAACGGGCTGGTTCGGGCCAGGTCCATAGGTCATTGGTGTTTTTTCTTCTTCTTTTCTTCTTTAACTCTTTGGATCGTTGGGAATCGGACCACCACTTTCTTCCCAAACATCCTCGTCGCAGTCATCTTCTTGCCGAGCTTCCTCGTCGTGGTTTTGAGCAGCCGCTTCATGCAGTGGCGACGAATGTTACAGCACTAGTCCCTAATGCTGAGTCCAAACTGTGTCCTAAACTAGAAGAGCGCTCCCACCATCACTCGTGGCTGTGCCGCTCGAAATTGAACACGAAGAGGCCTGCAACTGCCCATCTCCATTGCCAACTCTCCAAATCAATAATCATTCACCTTACATTAGCTTTACATCGATAAAATCCAATGAATACCCAAATTGAAAAAAAATTGAATTGCTAAAGATATAAAATTGCAAAAGAAAAATGAAAAACCCTAACCCATCGATCAAACCCCTAATTCAATAACCCTAGGCGCTAAAACAACACAATTGACCCCAATCCCAAATCAAAAAAACCTTAACCCAACCAAATCCCAAATTATGAACCCCTAGAATCAAACCAAATTTTGATCCCAGGCCTTGAGATCGTCCTCAGAGATCTTCTCGTTATGTTTGGCGGCGTCGACATGCTGTTGTTGGCGCAATCGTCCTTGATCATGTGCTTGATGGTCTGCGACTCGACCTCGAACGACTCGCCGTTTGAGCTCTTGAGGGTGATCTTCTTCGACGACGACGACATGGTTGGTGATGGTGAGACTTGAGAGAGGTGACTGATGAGATTGGGTTGTTGCTCTAGTCCTCGCAGCACCAGCAATCGTCGATCGATTGGGTTGACGACAAGGCACTAACTTTGGAGAAAGACGAAATCGAATTCGAGGACTCGAGTCGAGTGACAGAGTTGAGGTCGAGGACGAGGAAACCTAAAACTAACGGTTAAGACAAGGAAACCTATACTTCAGGAACTGCCCCGAATCGAAAATTACAAAGGCCCCGCCCGTTTCTCTTTTTTAAAATTAAGAACTTGCTCGTACCCGCCCCGAACCTTGATTACTCACCCCGACCCATGATTCCTATACCCGTTTGCCTACCCTTAATTTTACCCTTTATTTTATTTTTATCGTTAAAAAGTCACAAGTTTTGAAGTCCATAAAAACGGGAGAAGGAGAAATACCGTTAAACAAACGAAAGCAAACCGGAAAGCTCTAGAAATATCTGAAATTACGATCCCGATTGCCCCCAATTCGTACCACCCAAAACCCTATCTTTACCTTCACTCCGATATCAGCCATGGCGAACCAACCGTCTTCTTCCACAGCTCCTCCGTCGACTTCTTCCCAATTCACATACGCCAACGCCTCGTCGTCGTCGTCCTACTTCCCCATGCCATTCCACCTCCAGCAACCCCAGTACCCCGCGCCTTACGCCGTCGCAGCGCCACCCGCCCCATCCGTCTACCCGGCCCCGGCTCCGGTCGCTGGTGTCTACTCTCTCCCTCAGCAGTATCAGCAGGTATGTTTCCCGGGACGCCTTTTTTTGTATACATTTACTCTTGTATGCATATTCATATGTTTAGGGTTTGATAATTAATGCCTTTGATTTCTTGAATAGTTGAGAATAAAGAGAATGGGTCTTTTCTTTGTTTCGGAAATTCGTATGCTTTCGTGAAAAGTATGATCTTTGTGGAAACGAATTCATGTTATTTTTGCCTTTAAAGAGCTATAATTTTTGGGATTCTTGTTTGAGGAACTATTTCAATTTGAAAATAATGAGGAAAGCTACTTATAGTTTTCGAGATTTTCAGTTTTGAAATAAGTAAAGGAGCTACTTATCAGTTTTTGCTGTTTTAGGGGAAATTGTTTGGTGTTTTAGTTTCATGTGTATAATTTTTTGTAGTGTAAATAAACAGGCTCAGCAGTTGTTTCAAAGGGATGCGCAGACGATTACACCTGAAGCTCTCGAGAGTGTGAAAGCTGCTCTTGCAAACAGCGAAATTGAGCACAAAGCGGAAGCTAAGAAGAAAGCTATCCCTCGTAAAGCTGCCGGGCAGGCCTGGGAGGACCCAACTCTTGCAGAATGGCCAGAAAGTATGTGTGATTTCATAATTAAATGCTCTTTCAAATTAATTTTTGTTATGATCCAATTCCATGATTGTGTCCCCTTTCAGTTTATCTTCTTTGAATTTTTCCCTTTAGAGTTTAGGCTACTTGGTTCATGCAATACGATTCAGTTTTCACTTTAGTTTTTTGGTTTCTGAGCAAGTTGTTCTCACACGATTAGCATTTTAAATTTACCTTACTTTTCTTCTGTTAAATGCGTACTTATGCCTTATAATTCTGTTGTGTTTTGGATTTTGCAGATGATTATCGACTTTTTTGTGGTGATCTTGGTAATGAGGTGAATGATGATGTTCTTTCTAAAGCATTTTCACGATTTCCTTCCTTTAACATGGCAAGAGTAAGTTTCTGCCTCATCTCCTTTTTTTTTTTTTTTTTTTTCCGTTAAAGTTCTTTTATTATTAGAAATTGTTTGCGTGGTGTGAACTTCTTAAATTTTACGTTCGGATTGTTATATGAAGAATTCAGAGCACTTTGTTTTATTCATTCTAAGGTAGGTCTCATCTGCTGTTTACATTTTTGTTGGATGTGTAATTGTACTAGTAGCTCCCAAGTTGCAAATTGGAATGGTCAAAGTTGTTATGATGCGTTTTTCTTTTTTTTTAAATTCATGCACTTCTAACAACATTTGATTGTAAGACACCTATTGACAACCTACATCACAACTTATGTGATTTTTCAAGCACTTGCTGACTAATTTTGAGATCTCAAATTTAGTTAAAATCAGTTTTGACCATTAAATATAGGTTGGACAGCTTGGAATCAACATTTGGAGGTTGAGTTGGTTGAATTTGACCTGACTCACAGGCTACCTTGAATTATTGCTTGTTGGGTCGATTTGAACGAATTTGGAGTCAGGTTAGTGAACCGATTGAGCTTCCATGGTTCTCAATATAAGTGAACCTTAGGGGTGGGTGTGCAGCCCTGCTTTTGGGCTTGGGAAAATGGTAACAATTTTTTTTTGTTTGGTTAATGAAATTCTGTGTCAGAAATTTGAAATTTTCCTTCTACCTATGACCATAAAAGGAATTTATGACTTGAGTTGAAAACTGTTTGATGTAAATTTCCTAGCTAAAACACTGCTGTGGTGGTGTAACGTGTGTGGGGGTGACGGTAGTGTGGGATTTGGGTCAATGGGGGGCATCCTAGCTAAAACACTGTAAAAAACTGTAGAGTGTACTTTGTTTTGTTTCTTCATTTAGTATGTAGATGCTTTGCTTGATGTTCTCATACGTGTGTGATATATGGTTGGTAAAAGTGAGCTGTAATTGTCTTAGAATCCAATTGTTTTCCTTATTTTGAATGTGCCTGGATTGTAGTGCTTATAATCTTCTGTGGATTATTCTGTTTCTCACTACGTTTTTTATTCATCTACTTTTTTCTCATAGAATTTGTGATTTTTGACTCTGATTGAAATGTAAAAACTTATGTACGTCTGCTTTATCACCATCTCTAGGTTGTCAGAGATAAGAGGACTGGAAAAACCAAGGGCTTTGGATTTGTTAGCTTTGCCAACCCTTCTGACCTGGCCGGAGCACTAAAGGAAATGAATGGTGATAAAAATATTTACTTGTATGGTGATTAGAATCGTCGGGATTGTTGATACGTTTTGACTTATATGATAATTGTCTTATATAATTTGCAATAATTCCAGGTAAGTACGTGGGCAATCGGCCAATCAAACTACGGAAAAGTAACTGGAGGGAGAGGATAGATTATGATGCACTAGAAAGACAAAAGGTACCGTTTCCACTTGTTTAGCGTAGTTTCGAATTTCTGGCTTTCCGAACGGTAGTCTATGCTTACCAAGTGTTCCTGCTTTATTTCATTTGTGGCAGAACCACACTCACAAGAAACCAAAGCCTTCGAAGAAGAGTATATTGCACAAGTGAGCCAGAGACTTGTAGACAACGTGGTGAATATGATAATTGGCGCAGCGAAGTAATTGATCATTTTATTCCTCAAATCAAACTCGGCTCCTGGTGTTAATCAAATCGATGTAGGGATGTGGTGAAGCTTAATGATGGTAATTGAACGAATGATACTATGCAACGGGCATTTATTTTGTGTGTAATACAGGGATTAGTGGTGGATCCTTTTAAATGCACCTTTAAACTTCTTTTGATGTACTAATTAAACAAGTTATATCAAGTATATTGAAAGTTAGTTGTTAAATGTGCAAGGTTTTACTACTGTTTTTGTGTTACTTCATGTGTGTGTGTGTGTGGATGGAGTTTCAATTGAGGAACACCTTTGTAAGGGCCACGCCACCTTGTATTTCAATGACCCGAACCACTCCTTAGATCGTCTTCGAAGGATTTGCAAAAAATCACTCGAATCTAAAACCACGTTCGGGATATAGATATCAGGCAGTTGGCTACCTCACATAAGTTAACCCATCCATCAATAAAGCATATGTAACAAAATTTACCCTCACTATTACTTGTAGAAAGGTAAAACTCAACTCGACTAGAAGAAATACGGGCTTCTAGTGGCAACATGCTATGGGATGATGGTTCCGCTTATAGGGTCAAATCAATATGTTATAAGAAGAAATATTTGAATATCAATCTCATTGATATCATCGATTTCATAAGTATTGTACCAAATCCCATCAATCGAACCGCTTTTTCGAGAAATACGAAACATCTAAGTCATAAAGGTAAAGAGATCCATTCATTGATAAGAAAAAGAAAAAACATGAATGGTGATTGGATTGATGATAAAATAGATTCCTGGGTCTTGACCAGTGAGTGATTCAATTGATGATAAAGAAAGAGAATCCTTCGCTCAGTTCTCCACCTTAACGACAGAAAAAAGCTTCTCGGTCTCGTTTACAGATAACTAGTATCTTCTTCCCAAGAAGCTACATTACTTGTAGAAAAAAGTAACAAAATTTACCCTCACTATTACTTGTAGAAAAAATAAAACTCAACTCGGCTTCTCGGTCTCGTTTACAGATAACTAGTATCTTCTTCCCAAGAAGCTACATTACAGAGAAAGCAAAACTATCCCTTCAAAGTGCGACATTAAAACCAGAGTGACTGCGTCAAATGATTTCATACCGGCTTCTGGAACTTTCCATGAACCCACACCCTTCGCATGCTCTTACCCTTCCGACGATTCACTGACTTAACACAGCAGTATTCGAGCTCAAGCTGACAAAACCGAGTGATAGAGCATTAGACAGTACTAGAAAAACACACATACACGCAAAATTAGCATAAGTTCAAATAGCGAAAAACTCCAAACAATTATTTTTACTCGTTTATGAGCAAAATTAGTACCTGTTTGAAGCCGGCACGCACAAATAGATCCCTCACAGTATCTAGACAGAAGAAATAAGAACGGGTTCCATCTGATCGCATATACTCCCTGAATTGCACTCTTTTGTCCTCCTCAAATCGAAGCATGGTCATGTCATAGAGGCCTGATGTTCATCAAAATTCTGTCAGCACGAAAAATACTAGAAATATTTCCAAAAACTTTAAAGCTAGAGCTCAAAAAGAGATTTAAAACTCCAAGTCCAAGCCAAAATTAGATTAAATCATTACCATAATCCCTAAAGAACAGCAGGCCTCCGGGTTTTAAAAGAGAAAAACACTCCATGATGGACGCTGGCATCCTTTTGAGTGGTAATGCTGACAGTGTGAATATCTGACAGATTTCACAGTAAAGAAATAAGCTCATATCACCAAGTTATTGTTTCAAGTGAAGAAAATGGATAGAAAGTATTATAGTATCACAGTTCAAATCACAAGATATCAAAACGAAGAGCGCCAATTGACAGAAAAAAAGTTTCACACAACAGAGACCAGTTTTAACCCTGAAGCTTTATCATTCACAATTAGCAAGAGTCCAGACAAAAAACTTCTGAACCAAACAGTCGTATAAGCAAAATGTAATATTTCAAAGGTTCATTGGCCGGTTTGTTGAAAGAATGCTCACCAAGGTAACAAAATCAACCCCACCAACACAACATTTACTTTCTTTCGATGCATATTTATAATTTGGATCCGTTTCACTTTTGCCTCTACCATCTGGAGAAACAAACAGAGCTTTGAGTTTTATATCAGGGGGCCTGCTTGTACTTCATACATAATAATATACACAGATGAAGCAACTAACCTGTCAAGTGCTGCTGCGATGTTTGTGTGAAGTTTTCTCGACAAGGATTGCAGGCCAACCATGTTGGAAACGCAGTTACAGAAAAATCATGACAAAATGGATGGAAACGATGTTCAACAGCTGCAATGTTAGAGGCATCTATAGTCTCCTTAACCCTGTCAAGGGCCTCAGTGCTACAATCACAAGCATAAACAATGATGTTCTCATTGCCACTGCACGGGAAATAATGATTTGTAAGGATAACAAATAGAACACCAGCAATCACATCCATGCATTCAGTAAATTCTGAAAGGAGACAGGTTTAGAGTGTAATACCGTAATATTGGAAGAATGGTGCTGCCATTACCGCACCCCACCTCCAAAACCTTAGAATTCTTTTTCCAATTAACGAGTTCAGGGAATTCTTCTAACAAATATCTCCTTTCCTGCATTGAATCACGTTTACGGAATAAAACAGAGAATGGGGAAATGAAAGTTAAGTGTCATAAAGACAAAAAGTTGAAATAAAGGGAAAAAAAAAAATCAAACAGAAGTGATTCAGAGTAAAGATTGCTTCTGGAAAGGGCTAAAAGTGCTTTTTGACAACCAAAAGTGCTTCTAATTACATTTGGTAGAGAAACGCAAAAGCTCTGGGTCCTAAGCCCATCCTGGAGAAGCACCTGCACTCCAAGTACTTTTCCATGAAACACTTGAACATTTAATAAATTTTTTTGATATATTTATAATAGAGTAAATTATAGCTATGGTCCCTTAACTTTAACTCAATTGGAGCAATGGTCTCAACTAAAAATCAATTAGCATTGGTCCCTCAACTCATCAAAACGTGCAGCTATGGTCCCTCAACTAAAAATCCATTATCATTGGTCCCTCAACTTTAATTCAACTGGAGAAATGGTCCCTTAACTTTAACCCAATTGTAGCAATGATCCTCCCAACATAACTTGTTTTGACAAAATTTTTGACGTAGTTGACAAAAATGACCATAATTACACACTTTGATGAGTTAAGGGACCCTTATTATATAAATGGTTATTCCAACATAACTTATTTTGACAAAATTTTGATGAAATTGATGAAAAGGAATATAGCTACATATTTTGATAAGTTAAGGGACCAATGGTAATGGATTTTTAGTTGAGGAACATTGCTACAATTTACTCTTTGTAATAAAAGCACTTCTAGCAAAAAAGCTTCCTAACCCAATTCAGAAAATCTAGAATAACATTGAAAGATGGAGGCTTTAAAGATTAACAATCTATAATTACACAGAAATATGGATAATTTCCGAAAAAATATCAACAAACTCAATAACCCAAATAAATAAAATGGCATATTTTATTAATTGACAAAAAAAGGTAAATTAAGAGAGGGAAAGCAATGGGGACCTTGAAGAATTTGCCGGAGGAATGACGGTGGTGAAATCTGTTCCACGCGTGAGAGCCGTCGGCGGCGGAGGAATGGGATTGATCTGTTGCGACAGAATTCAGTGAGAAGGAGGTGGGTTCGAAAGGCAGCAAGTGGTAGCTGAACGACGGGTCGTTTTCCACCTGAGCTCGGAGGTCTTCCCACTCGAAGTCCTTGCTGAAGTACTCTGCTTTTCTCATTGGAAACGGAGAGACTGTAATTCTGCTGATAGCGAGCGATGTCCGGGGTTGGAGAAGGAGGACTTCCAACAGCAGCTGTTTGAAACATAAATTGTTAAAAAAAATAAACAAACAGTTCGCAATTATATTACTATTTGTAAATAAATACACTTAATTTGTAATTCAATAGTATAGTACTCTAGCTTTTGCTAAGACCGTCTAACGAGACCTTTAGTTGAGGCAAGTGAAATTTAATCGCATTAAAAGTTAGTCCACGAAGGTAATAAACATGGAATTACATTAACTCTTAGTTCAAATCAATCTAGTGAAACCTAATAAAGGCAAATAAACGCGTCTTGAATTCTCTTTCTCGACCTAATTAACCGTTCTTTCTAAACTCTCCTCGACCCTCGAATTCCCTATATATCCTTTAGTTTTCTTGCTCCTACATCATCCTCTTAATTTGGAAATTTTTTTCTTTGTGCCCGTAACATAAGTGATACACCACGTGTTATAATCTAACTGGTGAAATTTTTTATTTTTTATGTTATTACTTTTTTAACACAATAACCTCACCACTTGCATAAGAACACATAATGTACCACTCTGTATTTCGAACATATTAAAAAATCTCTCGTTAATTTGCACGATAGGTTCTACCATGTCAATGTCAAACATCCAACCGGAGCAACAGATTTCTACCATGTCAATGTCAAACATCCCACCGGAGCTACTCATTGACATCTTTTCCCGGCTGCACCGCAGGGATGTTTTTTTTTTTTTTTTTCTTTTCCAAAGGTAAGAATTTTATTAAATTCGAATGGAAACGCATGGACTTGCACGCGTATTTCCAAAGCATAGACGCATAAATTAATTTGGAGAAAATAAACCCTTAAGTCCGCAAGATAATCAAAATGCTCACAATACACTCATGTATCTTCTTCCTTTTCCAACCAAAATTGTGTTGTTTTTTCGTGTGCAATTGTTCGAAAAAATGAATACCACCACCACCCTTTCCGGCTTTTCCCCGCTCTCATATTTACACGACGGAGAACATGCGATACACATCACACTGTCCGCAAGAACCCTCGGACTTCAATCAGGAAACTGTTGAGATTTTTCCTGAATACTTGATGGTTCTTACGATCAAGGGTAGATGAAAGCTGATTAGCGCTTGTAAGACGCTGCAATGCATTTGTCAACCGCGATTTCAAGCTTGCATTCGCCTGCCTCTCAATCAATTCACTGCCTAATCTCTGCACAACACCGGCTCTTCAGTAAAACGTTCATTTTAAGACGGAAAACAACGAGAAAAAGTATATTTAACGAACTGACTTCCACTTGAAAGAACCGGTCTAACATTATAGATAGAGCTTCAAGAGAACGAACCTGGTATAGGCTTTGTTCGCAAAGTATTAGCGGAAGAAGAGCATCTGCTGCACCGCTGACCAGGTCAGGACTGAAATCATGAACACGAAAGTGTTTAATTAAGATAGCAACAAAAGCAACGTGATCGACTCTCATAACCATAAGGCGTGCCTCATGCATCATACAGATTCATATCGATGCATGTGAACATTGGTTGCTTCAAGGACACAAGCAAAAACTCTTATTCACCAGTAAATGGAACTTCTACATTTACCTATAATCCTCAAAAAGGAGCAACTGCAGCACCGAGCGAAGGAACCGGCTCAAAATGCCTTCTTGAAAATTTCCACCAGAATCCTTTAGACCTGCAGCATGTGAGCCCAAGCCTACTTTGCCAGCACTTGTTTCCTTATAGTGGTACGAAGCAAGAGCTCTCAACGCTCTCAAACACATATCAACTATTTCCATGTCCTAACCAAACAATAAAACATACAGGTCGCGTCATTAGAGGCAGTGGCTTGGCAACCGATTTTCTTGTATAAAGAAACAATTGTTGTGCACTGTTAACATTGGAAACTATTATTTAAAACATAAACTACCTGATGATGAAGGCCAAACTCAAGAGTTCCTAGTACATGAGAAAACGCGTCGCTGTTCAATTGTGCAACGGTTTCAGGATAGACCTCCAATAAATGTGACAGCAACGAGAAGTACTGCACAAAAATAACACCACATATTAGCTTCATGATAAGTATTAAAAAAACAGAAAATGAAAATCAGGGGTCTTTTTCCTTCATGAAGGATAGAATATCTCACATCATAGCAGAACTTGGGGTATTTAAGCAGGTCCAAAGATAGTAGAGGAGTAACTATATGAAGACCAAAGTAAACGACCTGCAAGAGTAACGTATCAGATACTGTCTCTAATTTTGTCACAAGAATGAGATGCAAAGTTACCTGAGATATGTTTGTGCCCTGTGTCTCTGTAGAATCTGATGAAAAATCAACCTGTAAATATGTATTCATCAATAGGTTCATCCAAAGATCAATAGTAATGACTAAACAAACAACCGCAGTGCAAAGATAGAGTTTAAAAATCATACCAGATCTTTGGAACAAAGGCTTGAAAGGAGCTGGAGAAGAGCACGTAGATCCTTGTACTTCTCAGTCTTTGCTTCAGTAAGTAAGCTGCTTGACAGACTTATTGATATCTGGAAGCACCACGAAGAAGTAGAGTGTCACAGGAAGTTAACTGTTTATCACAACCTAAGCGGGGGTATGGCTGCAACGATCATGATTTAAGTAAATACCTTGCCAATATTGTTTGATGAGTAAAGCTGAAGCAAACTCATGCAGAAGTTAACAACAGTAGCGGTCTCCTGAGGCTCTAGATAGCTTATTTGTCCATCCACCCAGGCGACTACAAACTTAAGTATCAGATACACAACTGCAGACTGAGCAATAGGTTACAGGTTACATCGTAAGGGAATATAAATATTTAAGAGTTTTTGGGCTTCAAAATCAATGCCTCAAATACGAAGAATACCTCGTGTTTGTAGACCTCCAGAAGAACTAGAACAGGATTCATAACAGAGAATCCGAGCTCATAAATCGCTTTTTGTGTACGAGGTTCTGAGGCACTCGCGGCCCCCCGTAGCCTCTCCAGAAAGCAACTGACCTACAAGAAGCTGTGATGTTATATGGCTCTTGTAAAAGAATTAATAGATTTTTTCCTTAGAATTTCTGTACTCACCGTCAGGATAATATCTGGTTGTTGAGCAATGTTTTTAAAGTCAGATTTGCTTGTCATTTCTACAAGATACGTTGCCATATGACTCATGAGATCCCTCACATACCTTAATAAAAGTGTTACACAAAAAATCAGTAAGACGTCATAAATTTCAAAATAAAGGATACACAACAAAGGAAACTTAAAATTGGAAGACCTACAGGTTGGATGCCTCTGAGTTGCTCATGCCAGAAGCTGAACGAACAAGTGTCTGAGCAAGTGAACGCTGGAGCAAAAGAACGAACATATTAGCTAAACACAATCCAAAATAACAAATAAATCCAAGTCAAAGCATATCAAATTCTCACCTGGTGAGCTGTATTTAACAAGAACAAAGTCTTTTCATTAGCAAAAGCTTTTGCTAGGTCACGCCATGAGTCCTGAGAACATAGTTAGAAAATCAAGTATTATGTCTTCGATATAATGAGATAACAAATACTTCACGTCAAACTTAATTATAGATAGTTTTTGTAATTCTTAGCAAGAGAGGTAATGCACCAAAAGTTTTTGTAATTAATGGGATATACTTATCTAACTCACAAATGCAACAACAACAATAACAATAATAAGAAGAATAGTGTATTTTATCCATTTCGAAGAATAAAAGCAGATGCACTTATCTAACTCACCAATGCAACAAGGTGAACACAAATATGTTTTTGCTGCACAAGGGAATGAAGTAGCTGGAAACAAGTGATTGCCTGTTAAACAAAAACTGAAAAGCGTCAACCACCACTGTTTTAATCTGGACAAGTGTTGAATCAGATTGCCCTGTTAACTTCTCTCAGTATGTATGTAAACAATGGAAGTAATGTCTGAAAGAAAAACGTACAACATCAAAAACAGCCACCATGAAAATGGTTTTGTAGCACACACCTGCAGATCCTTTTCCCCAGGATATGACGCCAAGGTCGTCAAGGATATGCGAACAATAATGTCAAGCACAAATTTTCCCTGATTATGTTGTCCAAAAAACCCAAGCAAGACGTTTTTAGAGTTGCTTTCTCTATTTCCTTCGGGAGACATTAGGTACGTACAAGACCATCTTGCAAGGAACCATATAACAGCCTGCATGAAACATCAGCTCAAATAACTGAACTGGTAGGATGGATTGATAACAGCGAAAAGGAATCTCAAGGCAGCTGGTGAAAAAGCCAAGTTCTTTATACACCAGAAACCCTAACATTCTGTTGGTTCTGAGGACATTTGGTTCATTTATAGTTACACCAGATATGCATTTGACATCCATAATAATGAAATCCAATGCAAAGTAAGGTAGAAAGGCAAATAGCAGGGGTAATATGGACAACCCAAATGAATTTAGTGCTACCTCCATTAGTCGAGGACTGAAAACTGATGCTCTCATTTCTGGTTGTAAACTTTGCTCAGCAAACCTTATAATTGAGCTGCACAAATAATAAAAGCAAGATCATCAATTTGTACTTTTATGGATTGATATAGATCCTAAGTCTTCACTTGAAGCATCCACACGCTCAATATTTCCATTTATCTCATCATAATCTTGGAAAATAAAGTTCAAAAAAATCTAATTTCATCTTTTGATAAACTGATATCCTACTATAGTAGTTGAGAGAAAGTGAAGACTCTACCTACAGAGGATGACCACAGGATGATTGTTTGCTTCCAGATTGTCTGGAAAATGAATTTGTATAGCATTTGGAATCTGAAAACAATGGAACCAATAATCAGAATTCAAAGTCATAGATCGGCCTGCACCATGTCCAAAAAAGTAACAATGGGATTTATTCAAAATGAAGGTACAGACAGTAGATGTGATATTTAAGAGTTTAATTAAAGATATAAATTAATGGGAACCCTCTGGAAACTAAGAAATTACACAATACAATAACCAACCTTTTGGTGTCTGTTGAGTGTCAACAAACTAGAAGACAGTTCAGCACGCTCGAACATACAAGAAACAATCACTAAAATCAAGTAAGCGAATAAGCAGAATTAATTGAATCATTACCAGTGGTGTTTCTCCCTCCCCTTCATCAGCGATCACGTGCCCAGTGATGAGTAACAACGAGTAAAGCTCCTCCAAAGTTTCAGTTGGATCAATAATGCCCCTGCCCTGTAAACAAGTACATAGCTTTTTCAGTAACAGGATGCAAACGGACAAGGCCTTGAAATAAAATAAAAAGGAGAAGAGAATTGAAAATATAAAAGAAGAAAATCAGATCATTTTTTTATAGTAGAGAAATGAGTTCATATTGAAAAGAAGGAAACTAATGTGGTAAATTTGAAGTTCCAAGTTTTATTAGAAATTCAGTAGCTTTCATTAACTCACGAGCTTTTCAACGTGCTTAAGAAAATGAGTTGGCATTTGACAAAAAAAATTAGTAGCAACTACAATAAATTTTTTGCCACTTTTCTTAGTAAAGTTTTATAGGATTCAAGCCAAGAAGCTTAATAGAATAGAATTTATCGAAGGCCAATATATGTAACAAATGTTCTTCAGCACCAATATTTGGTTCGACAGAGATAATTTTTCACAAATAGAGAGGTAAAGAGCACCTGATTAAGCCGTTCAAAGAGCTCAGTAAAAAGGCTTGTGAGAAAAGGAATGGTGACATCAATTGCTGCTCTAGCAATAAGAGCATATGAGCTTAACCTCTCATCCAGGGCTGCATTTATACAGTAGAAACGTGAATAAAATTTAAGCTATGATGATGATGATGATTGTTATCTTAAAACTAAAAACCATGCCACTATCCGTGTTCTTGTTTTGAAAATGTTTTAAAAAGTCAACCAATGTATTATAACGAAAGGAGGAGTCTTATATGCAATTCTCAGAGCTTTCTCCCATACCTACAATGGAAGCCTGAAGGTAGTCGGAGTCATCATCTTTAAATGCTGATGCAGAAGCAGCTATATCACAAAACATTCACCATTATGTACTGATAGTTGAAAAGAAAAGCAGGAAAAATGGTGGTAGAACCAGTGCAACAAGAAGAACAAAGTAATATGTCAGATTACCTTTTAGTTCAGCCTGTACAATCAAGGCAAATAAATTAGCAGTGTCATTTTTCCCTTCGGCTGGAAGCAATGCATGCCCACCACTTCTATTAACTGGCTGAAGAAATGCCAAAAGAAAAATGAAGACAGAGAGAAAAAAAGCCTCAACAACTCCCTTCAACTTTAACATAATTTGAGCAAATTACACATTCCTCATACTGATCAAACTCCATTACAAAGAAACTATAACTAACATTTTCATTCAAAACTATAGTTCCAGTAACCCAGAACGACAATTAAACACAACTAGAATAAAATACAAATATAATATTTCAAATTTGGTATCAAAAACTGATTAAGAGAACAATAAGTTCAGACTGTCTCACAAAGATGGGGAGAAAATACAATTGTCTCCAAAGTAAATAATGCATAATTGTGCATAAAAAACAACATTTACCACAAGAAGGGCAGTCCAGGTATCTAGCAAAATGTCACGTGCCTCCCAGCTCCATGTCTCTTCCTCAGAGTTATTAGTCATGAGGTTCTTAATAACATCAGACATCAGTACGCACAAGAAGGTAAGAGTGCCATAGGGCCTGAGTTCCAAAGCAAAAGGTTGACCCAATTCAAACTAAATAACATGCGACAGCATAGAAGAAGTACCTTATGATAAATGATGAAAACTCATAATCAGAAACCAAACCACTGACCTTGTTGATTTTAACAGTTGGTCAAACACAGAGGGAGTTGTAACAGTTGCAATGGACAACAAAGCACGACAACCGTCAAGCATCTCGCTGAAGAAATCCAAAATGAAGATGAGAAATTGTAATAGCAAAGAAGCATGATAATTTGGCAGGAGGGAAAAGTAATTTTCAGGGATATAACCTTTCGCTCTTCCCACATTCAATCGCTTTAGAAACAGCATCAGGAGGATCAAGCCATGGTATTATTCCACAAAGCAGTTTGAGAAGGTGGTGTTCTTGCATTTGTACATTGTCTAGATCATTGAACAAGTTATTATCTTGCCAGATGAAAGACAGATATGGAAACTATATAACTAATATCACATGAGAAGTTAACTTCTAGGCCTTGTTAACCGTCAATAGTCATCAACTAAACATTCAAATCCAAAAACTCCATTTAGGTTACTAAAACTATCTTATTCAAAACTCCCCCTCAATGTCTAGTGTCTACAGAACTTCTACTACCCCCAACATGTATTCATTCTTTCCAGCCAAACGTTGAAAAGAATAAAAGCCGAATTCCTTTCAGAACTTGAAGGTGAATGATAGGTTCACAAGGAAAAACATCATTGCCCATCAACTTACGTCCCATATTGGCATTTACAGTAATAGAATCCTAGAAAAATGTACTACACAGGCATTCATAGTTTTGACTAAAATAGACAAGCATCTGGCACACTCCATCATATTAATTTCATCATTATTCATATAGGAAAAAACGAAAAACATGCTACAGTTATAGAACAGGTAGAACAGGAAACAACTGTACCAGATGGAAATATGGTTCCTGTCAGGGAGCAAAACTGTACAATTAACTTTCGGGCAGTAACAGCTATGGGGCAATCAAGCCAATAACCTTCACACAGAAACTTCTGCCTTAGAGCGCCATATAAGCTCAAGAGCCACCCTATATGGCCACTAGAAACCAAAACATCACGCCAAGCTGGACCAGGCTACAAGTAGGATAGATGGACAGAAAACTCGTCAATCTAAACCACACCAAGACCATGCCATATTTCAGTATGGTTGAACATTACGCGGTTAGAGGATTTTAAGAAAGTGCAAATGCATTTCTGCCAAAAACAGCAGTAATAGGAATAAGATTATTAGTATCATGATTATATTATCTTATTTTCTTCATACAAAACATTTATAACATTAGCTGATATTTGGTCAACTAATATGTTATTTCAGAAACCAGGAACAATCAAAAGAAAGGTGGTAAGCAGGAATGAGTTGGTATATCTATCAAGATGACGCATCCACACACTTGTGCTTTGTAGCATACCGACAACCTTTCTTTTTAACACAAATCTTAATGCTACTTTAAGGAAGCAATTACCTGCACCAAGTTACACTCGGACCTCTTAGGTGAATCACTGCCTTGCTTGACTCCAGCGGCAAATGTACTTGTACTGAATTCCCAATTCAGAATTTGAAGCATGAGACGCAGCGCAGCAGTACAGACTTTAACCTCAGGTACCGCAGAGTCAGACTCAACTATTCTATTTGTCACACTTAAAGCAGCATCTCTTGCCCAGCAATAGAATGTCTATTATTGAAATAACCAAAACAGCAATGTATAAGAAGAAAGAAATGAAATCAGGAAATACAAAAACATGCCTACATTCATTATCTCAATGGAAAATTTCTAGTCATACAAAAGAAACCGAATGTATCAAATGACATGATGCAAACAGCAGTAGTGAACCTTCAAATGGTCTTGCTCTAATGACTTCCGGCAATGCTCATGAAACTCTCTAGGAAGACCCATCGGACTTGAAGTAGACGGGCAAAATTCAGAAACCTAAAACAAAAGAAATCCATAGTCCTGAATTTGTCTTAAATGCTGAAGCAAAACCAATCAGAAACTAAATGATCTAAAAGGTGAAGTAAGCTTATACCAGAGATTCAATGAAATTAATTCCAGCAAACTGCACATCTACACCATGAATGCCATAAGCAGCCTGGTTTACCTGTAGTGATAATTGGCTGCTCTAAAAACCCTGGATACCTCGGAAGAAAAAAGAGGTCCAGTGTAGAAATTTCGTACCTGATAGAAAAATGCCTCCTTATCACTAGCTGAAAATTCAAGCCTGCACATCATAGTTGGCAAAATAATTATATTTCCAAAGTTTCATTTTCTTCATAACCAAACCAAGAATTTATGCAGAAGTGCAACAACAGCAGCTCCTGAACTTTAACGGAGGGAAACTGTTACAGAGAACACTAAGCATTTCCCTCAAAATCATCAACTCAAGCAGAAGTGAAGAAAGTCATCCTCTAATTATGAAACTATTTCTTAACTCAGTTTGGCTTTCACCTTGTCAGCTTTTCAAAGGAAATGACCACATTGTATTCCAAATTTCCAACACACCATCTTACTCATCCCAAGCTTGTTTCAGAATTCACTTAATTTCTACGTTCGCCTCTCTGGAAATAGAATATTCCTCGACTCAGGTCTATGTTTTTTAAGAACTGGACTGCTTTACTTCCCTTAGAAACATGAAATATGAAAGCGAAGAATTACAATGTGTGGTAATTCAGGTTGAATACTGTGTCCAAGATAGGCTCATGTTCATAATTGCAAGATACGAATCAGAAGAAGTAATAACATACAAATACATAACATGTGCGTTTACGTTGAAAATCATGCACCACTTACCAGCCCCTTTTCAACAATTGAGCAGCCACAGAAGATACCTTTGCTTGGACATAGCCCTCAGGTGAATTAGCATGTTGCATAACAAAACAAAGACAAAAACTGCAAGAAAAATATATATAAATATATTCAAGGAATGATGGACAAATGTATAGGCTAAGATACGACATTATATATGATAAGAACTATACCAAATAAGCTATTTCGTGAAAAACTCTAATTGTGAACTAATATTATTACTTCTCTTTTTTCTGAAGTAATTAAACTTTAATAGTTGAGGAATCGTTTATCAATATTGCTTGGAAATGAAGAAAGAAGCTATGAAACCTGATCATGCTTTTCTTGTCATCAGAGCTAAGAGAACTCCATTCTCTAATTGCTGCATTTCGAATTGCAGCTGCAGCCTCAAACCTTGCATTTGCCACTTGAGAGTTCTCTGAATTTATAAAATCACTGTTAGCATAATAACTAGATGGGACATCTTCAAAATGACAATATAAGTTCTCCAAACTCCGTATTGTTGGTATTGAACCATCAAATACAGCAATCCTACTTTCATTATTATCAGATCATGTCATGAGGCAAATACATAGCTAATTATGGAATAAAAAAAACCAAAATTTGTGTCTACTTTAACTTACCAAGAATGAATTTACATGCCTGGTATGGTTGGGGGGTCTGGGACAGCGACAAAATAGTTGCCTCAGCTGCAGCCGAATTCATATGCATCTGCTCAAGGTTAAACCATATGTAAGAGGGAGGGTGTTTGTGCACAAATGTGCATGCCTTTAAAAGCACAGATACATGTATACAGGTATATATAAACGACAAAACAGCACCCGACCAGCCAAAAAAGGAACAAAAATATAAAATGGAAGTGCAAAATGAAGCTAACATTCAAACCATTATGCAATGTTGCCAGAAATGACCAAAAATATTTATTCAAGTTCACACTTTTCCACAGTAAAATACACAAGCAAAAGGCCGCTAAAACTGAAAACAGGATTGCAAAACTAACAACCATTCACATATTGTACTCATACATTACAAAATTCTTTCAGTATTATCACGTCATTTGGCATCCAAAATTTCAACTTTTGCAGTCTCTAGTATAATCCAAATTCCTCAAACTCACTAAACACATTAACAAAAAGCTAAACGAGACATCAAAGGTTGCGTTCTTGGATAAATTTTCCACCATTTCTGCTTTCATGCCCAACTTTCCAGCAACTGGGAATGTGGGTTTTTCGTGTTTTCGACCAAGTCTAGTTCTTGTTCGTTTTCTCATAAAAAACCATGAATTAAAAACCCAAAAAAAAAGAGTGAGAAAAAAATTGAACCTGAATGGAAGTGCAGGCGAGCTCGATGGTGTGCATGGTGGACTGCAGCTGCCCCAATTCCGCCGCTTTTCCTACTCCCTCTGGAAATCCATGCATCTTTTTCCTCACCCAAAATCCCGCTGTTCAAAACAAATAAAAAAAGTACACAAGTCACTGAATATTCATACAGATATGCCTTGGATTCAATCCAATGCTTATTGATTGTTCTTGAGTGGCTACAGGAACATTGCAAGAACGGATTGAACTTGGTGATTAATGAAATGAGATAAAGAATTAATCTTGGTGATAAGTACCTAAGAGGAAAAGATTAGATCACCAGAGAGAGAGAGAGATGGAGGATTAGTATTTGTCTGCAAGAGGAGTTGTTTCAGAGAGCAAACGTGAGAGGAGAGAAAGCGAGAGAGAGAGAGAGAGAGAGACTGAGAGGGAGTAAATAATGTGATATTTCACAGGGCTTTTCTTTTAAAGGTGGCTGTTTTGGGTGGACATTTGAACCTATTAACTTGTGAACCGAACCGAACCGAACCGAGTTCATTGGTTCAGTTTTGGCTTTATGGTTGTTTATATGTCTGTTTTTTCCGAAGATCTCACGCAAGAATAAGTGAGTGGCGTTATGGAAATCATATAGTCAATAATACGTTTATCTTAATAGTAAAATCGATAAAATGTTTATATTTTTTCACTTCTTGATTTTCTCGTTACGACTTTTTATTTTTCGTTTTTCATCTTTTTCATTATCCGTCTCTTATCTCTCACTCTCTCTCTCTCTCTCTTCCCCAAACAAAAAAAAAAAAAAAAAAAACCAATTTTATTAATCTATCTTCGGCTTTTGAAATAAAAGCGGTCTGAACCGAATTGTGCTCATCTCTCTATTTGATTGAGATTGTTTATTTGTTTGGGCATAATAAGGTAAATTTACCATTTTGAGTGGAGGAATGTCTAATTTTATCAAGTTCAGTGGGGGTTAGTGCAATTCATTAAACATATAATTTGACCTCTGATTGCTAATTTGACAAAACCCTAGTCCCTAGTAACGTCCGCCTTCTCGACTTTATCAGCATCAACGAGCTTTTCCTTCCATTACCCTTAAAAAAAAAAAACAGAGCTTTCTTTCATCTCTCACTGCTACACAGAAGCACCGACCTAAAACCCACCGTCAAAGTACGCATCTTTCTCTCTCTCTCTCTCTCTATATATATATGTATATATGTATGTATGTTTTTATACGTATTTGTATACGTTTATTTGGTTTTATATTAGATGCGTTGCAGTGTAATGAAACTGTAAAAGCTGAAGCTGAAATGGGTCTGAATTCTGATGTGGGTTAGTGGATTGGCCTAAGGGCTCGTTTCTGATTGCTATTGAAGCACTTCTGCTGGAAGTGTTGAAATTTTCACTGAAAACCAAAGTGCTTCCTGAAAAGGCAAAGCGCTTGGAAAAGTGCTGTTTGGAGAAGCATCTGACACGTGCTTGACGTAGAAGCACTTATAACTATTGAAAATAAGAAAAGAGAAATTGGGGTGTTTGAATTTTGGTAAAGAATGGAACTTTATTTTGAATTATCTACTGTATTGATAACCCATTTCACAGTTGGGACTTTGAACTTGTTATCCTTCATCTAGGAATGAAATACATACATATATATATGGTGAGCTGAAAGTTTTTTTTTTGTTCGTATTGTTTTCGTAATTGTGTTTGGTTAATTCCTTTGCCTCCTTTTCGTTTCATGAAATTTGTTGGTATTGATATTTTTTCATTGAACCTTCTCACAGTTGTGGCTCTCAATCTGAAGGATAAGAGTATAGATAGCCGAATTACTTTTTCGCTTATTTCGCATTTGTTATAATCTGGAAGATGTTCATTGCTTTGGATCATAGTGAAGAGGGATAACTGGATTACAAGATTTGCTTCTTGTTGGTCTTCCTATCTTTGTTTGACTTCATTTGTTCAAGCTGAAGGAGATAAATGGCGTGTACGATTACCCAACAGAGTAGTGCAGTTGATGTTGGTTGTTTGTATGGGTGTGCAAAGCATGTTAGCCCCGGTTGTGGCATTGGCCATCTCTCAATATCAACAGTTTTAAGGAAGTATAATCGTGAAGCTCATTATTCTTTACAATGGAGAGGAGATGTTAGTTCCAAAAGAAATGCGGGTGTTTCACAGCGTAGGAGTTTTCAGCGAAGTGTTTGTATTGATAGAGTCCATGAAGTTCCCCTAGATGAATGGAGCTTTGATAGTGATGAGATGGGCATTGAGAAAAAATCTGGAGAGGAAACGAATAACAAGAAATCACATAATGCTTTTGTATCGAATGTCGAAGGGCGCTTTGTGGGAAATGCTGAGGAGACCAATAATGATATTCTTAGGAACCTTTGCACCCGTGGGAAGTTAATTCATGCATCGAGGTTGGTTGAGGTCATGGCACGTCAAAACCAAGTTCCGTACTTCCCTTCTTGCACAAACTTAATACGGGGCCTTATCAAAATAGATCGATTAGATAAAGCTGAAAAAGTTCTAAAGATCATGATCATGTCTGGTGGGGTTCCAGATATTATCACATATAACATGATGGTTGGAGGTCTATGTAAGAGTGGACAGTTAGGCTCTGCAATCGATCTCGTGGAAGACATGAGCGTGAGTGGTTGCCCTCCTGATGTGATTACTTACAATACTATAATTCGTTGCATGTTTACTTTTGGGAATTATGATCAGGCGATTGCGTTTTGGAAGGACCAACTGAGAAAGGGATGCCCTCCTTATATAGTCACCTACACAATTCTCATTGAGCTAGTCTGCAGACACTGTGGAACGATGCAGGCTGTGGAAGTTTTGGGTGATATGGTGGCAGAGGGATGTTATCCTGATATTGTTACCTTCAATTCTCTGATTAACTTCACTTCCAGACAGAATAAGCTTGAAGATACTGCTTTGGTTATACACAGTCTTCTATCTCTGGGGTTGAAGCCCAACACCATTACTTACAACACGATTCTCCATTCTCTTTGCAGCCGTGGGTGTTGGGAGGAAGCCGATGAAATCCTCACAATCATGAATGAAACTTCCGAACCCCCTACAGTTGTTACTTACAATATTTTGATCAATGGTTTGTGTAAATTTGGGCTTGTAGATCGTGCCGTCAACTTCTTTACTCAAATGGTTTCTAAGAATTGTTATCCCGACATCATTACATATAACACACTCTTGGGCGCTCTTTGTAGGGCGGGAATGATTGATCAGGCCCTCGAATTACTTAATCTTCTAAGTGGCACCAGTCGATCGCCTGGTTTGATAACTTACAATACTGTGATTGACGGATTGGCCAAGACAGGTTGTATGGAGAAAGCAATGGGATTGTATGGCCAAATGGTAGAAAATGGAATCATTCCTGATGAAATTACTCATCGTTCTTTGGTAGGTGGGTTTTGCCGGGCAAATCTAGTTGAGGAAGCTGTTCTGATACTGAAGGAGATGCATAAGAGAGGCCATCCGGTCCGTAATATGTCTTACAAATTTGTGATCCATGGATTATGTAGAAAGAAGAGAGTTGATATTGCAATACAAGTCCTAGAAATAATGATATCAAATCGAAGCATGCCAGACGAGGCAATTTATTCAACTATAATTGAAGGTGTAGCCGCTGCTGGTATGACAAAAGAGGCCAATGAGTTGCATCAAAAGCTGATCGAGTGGAAGGTTTTAAGTGAAGAGATCATGGTAAACTAGATCAGGTTTAGGCAAAATTTTGACTTTGTTACTTCTTCTGGGCATCTAGATTGCCATTTCTCAACTGCTTTTCTCTGATAATGTTTTGCCAGAAATCTTTTCTGCTTGATAATTTCTGTATCTTTTTTTTCCCTTTGATACGAACGATATTCTACACTGAATTCATCTTTAAATATGGCCATTTTTCTTGATATCTTACCTTTTCGTTCGTAGATTTTATTTTTTCAGTACTGAATATCTGTTCTTTTTCTTGGTGAAAGTTCTGTTGTAAAAGATCTGCTTATCTACGTTAACTAAGAACACAAGTTTGTCAAAGTAAACTCATTTACGTGGACTTGATGCTGTTCATGTTTTTGCTAGATAGGAGATATTTAGAGTTTCAGACATTCTTCGCTGCTGAAGCGAATTATCTGTCGGAAAATAGATACGAAAAACGGAGATAAAATAGGAGAAAACATGTCTGTAGAGCAAAAGTTCACAATAAATTTTGCTAAATCTCCTTTTTCTGTGTTCCAAAAGAAAGATCAACACTGTGATATAAAATGCCAAATCTGCCCTGCAAGGCAGTTCTCTCATTAGTAAGTGAATATAGGCTTCTGCTGAGCCTAAAATAGTCTTTTAATCCAACTAATCCTCTTTGTAGCTACAAACCAAAAGCTAGTTCTTAATCTCAGACAGAGTAAGCTCTTTGTACACATCAAGCATGGGAAAGGTCCTATTCAAACGTCTGAACGAATCTTCGGAAATCGCCCTTAAACTAAAAACTGAGTGGGCAAGTTGCATCGCTTCAGCTCGCCATCCTGCGAAACCAATTCCTTCAATCAACAAAGTGTAGGTAGTTTCATTTGGCCGGCACCCCTTTTCAACCATTGCCGCGAGCACTTCAATGGCATCGACAATCCTACGCGTTTTGCACAACCCGAGAAGAACGATGTTGTAACTGATAACTGTTGGCTGAAAGCCACCAGTTTCCATGTCTACCAACAACCCTATAGCCTCATTCACCATCCCATCTCTGCACAAACACGATATAAGCGAATTGTAAGTAATCCCATCGGGATCAATTCCTTTGCTTACCATTTCTGATACCATTTGCAAAGCTCGAACTCTGTCTCCACAGTTCCACAGTGCACTGAACATGGTGTTGTATGAGCTCACATTCGGAGGACATCCCACTTCACCGAGGTTCTCGAAGATTTGCAAAGCCTGATCAGCCTTTCCACTCTTACACAAAGCAGCCAATATCGTGTTGTAGTTCACAATATCCGGCAAGCAGCCATCCGATATCATGTAATCCAAAAACTCTATTGCCAAATCCAATCTCCCCTCTTTGCAGAAAGCAGAAACCAACGGATCATAACTGTACGCATCCGGAGTCAACCCCTTGTCCTTCATGATCTTTAACACATTCACTGCATCCTCGACTTTGCCATCGCGACACAGCGTGCTAATCAAAATGCTGTAAGTCACCACGTTCAGCTCACAGCCTCTCGAGCACATATTGCTCACCAGCTTCTCCCCTTCTTCCCATTTACCTCGATTCAATAGCGCTCGTAACAAAATGTTGTACGAGACGACATTAGGCGAACATCCCTTCAAATCTAAGCTCCTAACAAACTCGAAAGCCCTATCCAGCATCCCTTCTCTGCACATTCCCCTAACAACTGCATTGTAAGTATGCATGTCAGGTTTAAGCCCTCTTGACAACATCTCATCCAAAAGCTTCATTGCTTCATCAATTCCGCCTTCAGGAATCGTTGCTTCGATCAAAATCGTGTAAGTAATCACAGTTGGCCTGCAATTATCCTTCACCAACTGATCCAAAACCTTCAAAGCTAATCCTAGCTTCCCCCTCACACAAAGACTCCCAATCATTATATTGTAAGTAACAACATCAGGTGAGAACCCCTGGCTCCTCATCCTATCAAGCACTTTGTTTGCTGCATCAATCCGATTTGCCTTACAGAAACCGCTGATCAACGCATTGTATGAAAACAAATCAGGCTCACCATACTTCTCCAAAATCTGCATAACCCGAACGGCCTTCTCGACATTTCTCGAATTGAAGAACCCTTTGACGAGCTTTGTGCAGAGAATCACATCAGGCTTGTAGCCCTTGTTCACAATCAGCTCAAGAAAATAGAGTGCTTCATTGTACTGCCCTGCTTTGCAGGACCTGTTGAGGACTTTCACCAAATGGGTTTCTTTGACATCATTGTTCTGCAACTGGGTCGGTCTTGCTTCGGCGGAAGCCGCCGCCTTTGACGGATTTCTGCGGCGGTTTCCGGCGTTGGACGAAATGCAAACCCTGCATCTCAAGGCACTGGTTTGGCGGGAAGAGGGTTCCACCAAATGGGTTTCCTTGACATTATTGTTCTGCAACTGGGTCGATCTTGCTTTGGCGAAAGCCGCCGCCTTTGGCGGGTTTCTGCGGCGGTTTCCGCCGTTTGACGAAATGCAAACCCTGCAGCTCACGGCACTGGTCTGGTGGGAGGAGGGGTTCGGGTGGGTGGTGACGTGGAGGCTCTGAGGCAACAGCTTGGCGGCAACTGTTGTCATTGGTGGAGGATTTGTTGAGGTGTTTTTTCAGCTCTCATGGAGAAATTGTTTTTGCAGAAAGTTTGGAGATTTGCATGGAGAAAATTGGAAACATGTTGGGAGATGGATATCATAGACAATGATTCCGGTTGGATTTCAGGACGTGTTTTGGATAGGATAAGGAATCTGGTCGCGCGTTGTAACTTGCAGATGTTTTTGGTGTTTTGGATAGGATAAGGAATCTGGTCTTGGGTTGGGTTGGGTCCAGCAATTGGAGAAATTTTTGGGTCCGTCGTAGTTCACCCGATAAGAGATCGGGCATGTGCGACCATCCAATAAGAAGCTGCCACTAGCGGGGCGGCATGAACCCAATTACAGAAGAAATTTTTGGGTGCGGGTGGTTGTGCCACCTCAACCATCCACCCAAGACACAAAAACATCTCACCCAGGGCCACCTCTCTTGTATTCTGGCCCCATCGTTCGTGGTGCATCCGTTGGGTCTTTGGCCCAACATCCATGTACCATGGGCATCCGGTGAAGAACTCCAAACACAAGGGCGGATTTGTGAGCAAGGTAGTGCCAATGTGGGGGCATTTACCCTACGAAAGCTCACCCGCCGCACAACATAGCGATACCCCTTACAATGGGGTGGGTCGAGCATCAGGTTGAGTGGTATTTGCGTGTGTTACTCTTTATGTGCATGGCCAGACGGGTGATATAATCCACTAGCCAGACCTAACTCCAAAGATATTTTAGCTAGGTTCATGTTAACACAGTTGCCTTTACAAGGCTGCTTTGATACTCCAAAAATCCAGATAAGAAAACATCCTTCAATAACATGATATGTATTAATCATGATGTAAGACATTGGTACATTATAATTTGAACGATTCAAACGAAAAGAGGAAGAAGTTACAAGTTTACAACACAAAATGTGCTACACATATATTTTCCGGGGGCTAACTCTCGCTCAACTAATGTCCAGATGCTTCTACATAGCTCACTAAAGAATCCCAAGTTGAGGACCTCTCCGGGCACGCCTTATTCAACAGAGCTTTTAGGTTTTCGGTTTTCAGCTTCTCTTGAAATTCAATCCGTCGGGAATCAGGGATTTGCTGAGGCAGGTAAGAGCAACATAAGCATCCAGAAAACTTGATAGAACAGGATTGTGTAGAGTTGCAACAAAATTAAAACGGAGGGAAACTACTTTTACCTTAATCAACCATAATATATAAGTGGCAGAATGTTTAGCCTGTGCTTGGTAATCGTCAAAGCTATTATCTGGAATGATTGAGCAGGAGTCGAGGAGATGTAACTCGTTATCCATAAATATTCTGAAGTCGTTATTCATGCTGTTATTCTGCTTCCCGTGGCTGGACACACCACTATGATCTGTTATGAAATGCTTTATCCAAAATAAGGAAAGGAAGCGACGATGAAGCCATAGAGCCTGTTTACAGCGAATACCATAGAAATTAAAACCTGTGGGGTTCTCAGATGATCAGTCAAATATACGAAAACAACCCCATGTACCTCTCTTCCTATGTAGCGCTTTATCAACATTTCATCCCAGTCAAGCTCCTCCTGATATGCCCATATTTTTAAGCAGTGAATTTAAACTTAATTTCACATACAACGAAAAGACAAAAATTTGACACAAGTATTAACTGTACAAAGCGCTCGCCCGTAGGAACCGATGATTTCATAATTACTGAAAAGAGACTGTACCTTCCACAATTGATATGTTTCAACGTTGTAACCAGAAGATGAAATTTCTTGTTTATAGCATTGCTCTTCTAAAATCTTAAGCATCAGCTGCTGAAAAATGATAGAAACATTGATTGTGAAGGAATTAAAGTCCAGCACGTCAAAAACTTCATATCTCAGATTCACAACAAAAAGAAGACAAGGTCTCACACTGCGATAATGGAAGCAACTATGATCAGCAACATGCAAGGAGGCCCAGTTTCTGGATCTTTTTAATTCATATAACAACTGCAAGCACACATTTAGAGTGCATATAATTAATAATGCTAACCATACGAAAAATAGATATGTAATATAAGTATGTTGTTGGACTAAGAACTGAACGAAAGCAACAGTTAACTTGTAGATGTGTCACAACTTTTTAACAGAGGAAATCTTAATGACGTCTTTTGAGAATGAAAGGCTTAAATACAATCCTCCACTTACCCTGTCCAAATTTAAAGGAGTGCAATTTGGCTTAAAATTGTTCGCAAAACATTATAACATCTAAAATATGAAAATTCTAGAAGGGAACCTGAATTATTCCCGCAAAAGGAATGGCTGGATTATATCTAACCTGTTCTCTTGTCATGTAGGTAACCAACCAGCAACGATGATTCCAAGCACGGTAATTCATTTTTGACCTCTGTAAAAAAAGATTTTAATTACACAAAAGCGAACAATGAAAAGGAAAATTCTCAAACCATGGACACTGTACATTATGTCTGGCAAAGATACAACTATTATTGGCTCTGGTTTGGTACAGAAAAATTTGTCAGCTCAGTAGGAGCGACGGAAGGCATTTCTCAAGTCTTTAAAGTGGCGTGAGTTATGTTGTTTTCTTTATGAAAGCAACAACGAGACTGACCAAAAACAACACATAGGATAATTGATTTAAAGTTTAAATAAACCTTGAAAATTAAAAGCATGCAGTTCCTGAACTGAATTTAAACCTCAGCTATTTTCTCCACCAGCTCAGAGTCTTTGGTCACAATCTCTGACAGAGTTGAACACTTTCCAGCAATTGACTTGATGACCCACTGCCTGTAACGATCGATATGTTCATAAAATTCGTGTTTTTAAAGCCATTAATAGGGAAACGATAATGAGGGGCTCAATTAAACCACACCCTGCTGAGTACTTACAAATAAGAAACTATAGAATCATGCCAGTTGTTAAACATATAACGAAAACCATTTTTTTAAAGATGTTACCTATGGCTCCAAGCATACTCAGACTTAGGTGAATATGAAAGAACAAGTGCCGACAAGAGAAGTTCATCCAAAAAATCCGAGAGCTTATGCTTCTGCGACACAACAAGTTTCCTGGGTCAAATATACAAGATCAATTAGGTGTCATGACATAAATTGAAAAGCAGACAAGATCAAGCAGCTCCAAAATTGTTGATATATAAGAGAGAGAAAACAAGCACTACTGAACCAAAAATGAAAAGGGGGAAAAACCTGGAATGCCATGCAGTGCCGAAATCACAACTTAGCAACAAAAGCGCCCTGCTATGCTTCATGACATCACTTTCAAAACTGCTATCCAAAGATAATGACGCACACAAAGAGTTCTCATCCCCGGATACATCAGATTTTCTGTTAAGTGCCTTATATTGTCTACTTGCTGCCATAAACGCATGCTTAGCTGCCTTACATAATGGAAGAAGAATTTGCGTTGAAATCCCCAACTTATGATCCCTATTCCAAAAAACTGAGTTTCCATCTGCCGAGCGCAGCACAGTACTGTCATCAAATGAGGGTGAATGGCCTACCTCTTTATTCAGCTCGGAAAACTGGGACGGGTGAAGAAATCCCACCTCATCTCTGGGTCATCAAGTGAACACAATACATTATACATACGACGGTCGCATTACTAGTTTTTCCAAAGACATTAATGAGAGCCCTCTAAAAAGAGAAAACCTCTAACGCACCCACAAGTACACACACACGCCCAAACAATTCAAAAACTTTCAGCAAAAGAACAAGGCATACTTGGACCGCTATCGAAATCCTGGTCTCACTAACAGTAATGAACTAGCACTGAATCAACATCTTGAATTGAACTAAAACAGAATTGACCTTTTTCAAAAAATTTGAAATCCAAGTAAAATCAAGCTGATACTTTTACATGTAAACAACTCATTCGGGATCAAATATCCGAACTTTTCGAGACGGAAATTACAGTTTGTCGAGGTTCACCATCCAAGCAAAGAATAAAAACTACTTACACAAAACTCTTTGGGGCATTTCGTCAAACATAAAGTCTGCATCTTTACTGAAAACAGAGAAGCAAAACCTGCAATCAATGATTCTTTGATAGGATACAAGTACGAATTACTCACATTTGGGGATCGGATTCCAAGATACGTTCGAATTGATTCAGAAGATCGGCCATGGTTGCTTCCGAACGACGCAGCTCCTCTTCGTTCATATTTCCTGTTTGTTTCCCGAGAAAATTACAAGGGAAAATGAAACCATATACGTTGTATACAAAATGGTAAATTAACTCAACGTAACTACGTGAAAGATCCCTATTTGTTGGTGCAATAAATTGCAGGAAAAAGTAATGATCGTGGCCGTAGTGGATCCCAGCTTGAGCCTATACCGCACTGACACGTATACATCTTTCTTCGACCTTTCTTTTCTGTAGAAAATTTTGGAGCTGCTGTTGCTGTTCTCTCTCTCTCTACAAATCTCTCTCTCTCCTCTTTGGGCTAAAAGTGCATCTATCGCCGAAGGATTTTCTCTCATTTCCCCTCACTTTCTCTCCCGTTTTCTCGCAACCCAAACACTCCAATTCCTTAAGGATCTGGCGTTTCTTCCACTTCAAATCTCACCTTTTTTTTTTTTTTTCCAATCGCGCAAAAAGGCAGTGAGTTGGAACAAAATATAATCGAAAGGAAAGCACTTTGCGGGGATTGGGATTTCTGAATCAAGGGTTCCGTGATCTGTATATGCGTCTCAATGACTATGGAAATCGTGGTGGATGCGGCGTCGTTTGACGCCGACTTGTTGCAGCTCAATGAGGTGTCCCCTTTGGCCCTCAAATCGAATCCGAGCTACGTCGAATCGCTGTTCGAGCAGTGGCTTTCGCTTCCTGATACTAATCGCCTGGTACTTAAAACCCGAATTTTGCCTTCAAAATTTGAAATTTTTGGTGGTTTCGCATTGTTTTGGTTCTGCATCTAATTGGGTTTCGAAGAATTTATGGGTACATTTTTTGGTTTTTGAATTTTGGTGAGCTTGGTTTTTTGCTATTTATATCAGAGTTTCTGAATTTGCATGAATGTGTATATGTCCTTTGTGCTGGCGTGTGAAATGTCATGAGAGCTAAGAAATAATGATGCTGAATTGATTTTAGCATGTAGTAATTTTCCTGCTCGGCACGATGAAATTGTGATTAAAGAAGCATTAAAGGGCACATGTTAGTATGAAAAAAGGGATGAAATTTGTAAATTATAAGCACCTGGTGTTTACAATTCCGAGTACCTTAAAGTAGTTCTTGAAGTATTTGTAATTAGTTGTTGGAAATGCTACTGACAACAAGTTTTATTTTTCAATTGGGATACATATGCTGCACGTTTTTACGTATTGTTTCTTGCTTTTCTGATGCATGGCGGTTTTTTCATTCTCCTGAACTTATGATTGCAGGTGACACAACTGCTAACTGAAGCAAAGGCAGGTGGTCCCCTGAATGTGCAGGGAAACTCTTCTAGTCCACATGCCACTGGAGGCAGTACGTTGCCTTCCATGTTTCCAGCCGGCAGTGCACCACCACTGTCACCAAGAAGTTCATCTGGATCCCCTCGCATTATGAAACAGAGGATTGGTCCTTCTCATTTAGGTTCTCCGCTGAAGGTAGTTAGCGAGCCAGTTAAAGAAGTGATACCTCAGGTTTGACCAATCCTAATCTTTTTCGGCAATCTCGTGGCACTGTTTTTCTGTTTCTTTTGCAATGCATGTCATTCATCATTTGAACTATCTAGCTGCAATGGTTTTCCTTTTAGAGGGAAAGGTAGATTATTATTTCTAACTTGGATTTTGTACCACTTGTAGTTTTACTTTCTACATGGTCGCCCACCTCCAAATGAACTGAAAGATCAATGCTTGTTTAGAATCAATCAGTTTTTCTCTGGCAACTCAGACGGACTGCAGATTCATGGTAAGATATACTTAAGATATGAGTTTATGGTGTACGACTGGAATAAGATTTTAACCAGTCTCTTTGGTGTATCAGAATTTAAATCAGTTGCTAAGGATATCTGCAAGCTGCCTTCATTCTTCTCTACATCTCTCTTCAAAAAGATTGACGCTAATAGCACTGGATTTGTAACAAGGTAATATTCACTTTTGTCATTGCTTATGAAAGGATGTAGTTTCGAAGTTGCTATCCCCACCCCTTTACTGTGGTTTATCTTATGTGCCACAACTATTATCCTCTACTATTAAAATGTCTTAGTTCTTGTTCACCAACCCTTTTACCCCCACTTTAAGGAGCATAAATCTTTCAGCCTGAAGTGGATAAACAATGCCCTTTATAAGGGTTGATTGGGGAGAAGGGGTTCAAGTGGCTTTCCCGGAGGCTTTTTTTTTCTGAGCTGACTTGTAGCCATCTCCTGGTATAAACTAATATGGTTACCTCATCTGACTAAAAGTTCCGGGTGACCCCTATCTGGTCATGTTTCTTTAGTTCTTCTCTCTGGACTTCGTTAATTCTCTTGTTATTAAAGCTTGGCTGTTTCCTTTGCAAACCATACTCTTACTTTTTTCTACTAATTTGTTTGTAGGGACACATTTATTGATTATTGGGTCACTGGAAACATGTTGACAATGGATATAGCTACTCAGATATATTCCATCTTAAAGCAACCAGATCTCAATTACCTCACTCAGGTTTTTGTCTTGCTTTATTTGTTTCCCTCGTTTATGTTTTATTGCAAATCTGTGCTCAACCTGATGTCTCTACAAATATGTATAATTAATCATTATACGATTAAATGCAGTGTTGATCATTAAAATTATTATGTTTGGTGCACTACCTAGCATCTAAATCCTGTTCCTGTTTGATAACAGGATGACTTTAAACCTGTCCTTCAAGAACTTTTGGCAACTCATCCAGGGTTGGAGTTCTTGCAGAGCACACAAGAGTTTCAGGAAAGATATGGTTTGTTCTCCACCTACAATCAGCCTTTTCTTGATACCATATGTTTGTCGAGTTTTCCATTCCCCTCTCTCCTCCTCCTTTGTTTTCTCCCTTCCTCCCACTTAGGCTGTTTTAGTATTGCATTTTCACTGTGGTTATGATTGATGCAATTCCTTTCGCATGATGCACACGTTAACTTGAGATATTCTTGCAAATGGTCCAGCTGAAACTGTAATATACAGAATATTTTACTACATAAATAGATCTGGGAACCGTCAGCTCACACTCAGGGAGTTGAAGCGTGGAAACTTGATTGATGCAATGCAACATGCAGATGAAGAAGAGGACATCAACAAGGTTTTGAGGTAAAGATTCTGGATACAGACTTAGTCTGTGTTACTATAGGCTATAGGGTGTGGCCGGTAGAATTAGGAACCATCATGCCTGTTTTCTTTCACACAATCTGGAATAGTTTGCGGGAGTGTTCCTCACTGTATGTTGGTGTGTTTTATGTGATATCAGTGATTTTTGGTCTTCGAAACTCCTTGTTTCTTATATGATCTGTAACAGGTACTTCTCGTATGAGCACTTTTATGTGATATACTGCAAGTTTTGGGAGCTGGATACAGATCATGATTTCCTGATCGACAAAGAGAACCTGATCAGATATGGTAACCATGCACTTACCTACCGGATTGTTGACAGAATATTTTCTCAGGTTTGTCATGAAGCTTTTGTTTACCAACTTTAAGAAAAGGTTCTCAATCAATAAAAGCTTAAACCTTGATCTATTACCTCTCTCTCTCTCTCTCTCTCTCTCTGAGGCATGCAGTCTGATTTATGTAATTAATGAGTTTATTTTTTTGTTTCTCAGGTCGCAAGAAAGTTTACGAGCAAGGTTGAAGGAAAGATGGGGTATCAAGATTTTGTCTACTTCATTCTCTCGGAGGAGGATAAGACTTCTGAGCCTAGCCTTGAGTTCTGGTATATCTTTACCTCTTATCTCTTTTAGTCAGTAACTTGCTTCACAAGACTTAGCAGTCAAGTGTAATCATGGGTAATGCAGCAATATAAGATGGAAGTCCAAGTGGAACATATGTGCTGGGTAGTTTGATGGAAAAAGTGGAAAGATTACAAAATACGTAAAAATGGGTTTCCACCATTGTTGTATTAATTTTCTTAATCAGCCTTGTTGATTCAACATTCATTTAAAGTCAGCCATGCACCAAAAAGAATTAGGCTAGTCAGGAACGAATTGTGATTTATTTCTAAAAAGAATAAAGATTAAATCAATCATTGGATGGGTGAATTCAGTTGCCTAATAATCGTATAGAAGTATTATTAGGTGGAAACTTTATTCTCTATACTTCAAGTAGCAGTACTGGAAACTTTTTCCCTGAAAACATTTTAAGTAAAACCATTACTATGTCCTGCTTTCAGAGGCGGTTCGGAAGATTCATTGTTCTTGTTAGGTTTTGATCAGATTTGACTTTGGGATGGGACAGAGACCGATATTTGAGCCTTCAATTAAGTGTAATTGAATGTGCGGTCTCAGTTTGCCAAGTGATGGATGGAGGGATCCACTTGATTCAACTTTACAGTTAATTATTCTATCAATTCTGTAGTAGTTGTGACGCAACATTGTTCATGTTAGGTTCAAGTGCATAGATTTGGATGGAAATGGAGTTTTGACACGGAATGAACTGAATTTCTTTTATGAGGAGCAATTGCATAGAATGGAGTGCATGGCCCAAGAACCTGTTCTCTTTGAGGATATTTTGTGCCAGATAATTGACATGATTGGACCAGAGGTTTGCCTTTTCTGACTGTGCCTTTTTACTCTTATCTTATCTTTTTTTGGAATTAACTGAACATTGTTTAAACAAAATCTTAAAGTACAAGGTTGAGGGCAAGTGGTCCTTATCGGAATAATTGTAACCCCTCCTCCTTAATTGATCATTGTGTTGCTGGCATGTAACATCCTGGAAATAAGCATCCGCCGAGCTTTATTGCCTCAAGAAAATTGTTTAAAAGAATGGAATACTGTGCAGCTTGTTAGATATAGTTTTATTGTGGTTGACATGAAGCTTTGTTCTTGCAGAATGAGAGCTATATCACACTCCATGATCTGAAAGGCTGTAAGCTTTCAGGAAGTGTTTTCAATATCCTTTTCAACCTTAACAAGTTCATGGCCTTTGAAACTCGTGATCCATTTCTCATTCGTCAGGTATTCAAAACAATTTTTCTTTTCATCATTTGATGTTGGAAGATTCCGGATAAACATGTAGTGGACTGCATTTCTATTGTTGGTAACAGACTTGCTGTTGCTGATATTGTGATGTTTACAGGAACGTGAGAATCCAACCTTGACAGAGTGGGATCGATTTGCACATAGAGAATACATCAGACTTTCAATGGAAGAAGATGTTGAAGATGCCTCAAATGGAAGTGCCGAAGTTTGGGACGAATCACTAGAGGCTCCCTTTTGAGTTCAACTCAGGTAATCTACCTTAGTTTGAAGTCAATAAAATATGGCGCTGCTTTATTTTAATTATATTACCCTTTCCTTTTTATTTTGTTTCATTCCTATGATGGGCAAATGGGTATCCAAAACATGTTATTAACCTCGGTTTCTTAGACTCTGCATATCATGTAGTGGAAACAGATGAAAATTACAATAAATCTAGTCAATACTTTTGATCTACTTTGTGTAAACACAAGTATCACAAAACTCTGAATGTTTCACTCAACATGCAGTAAAGATGTTTATTTATGTCCGTAGATTCTCATCGGAAACATTATGAATTTTGTATGATCACAAATATCAACGACATGAACTTGTGAATGATGAATCAATTGTTATGCATAATTTCTATCTTGTCTCCATTGCCTATGGAAATTCCACCTTTGCATTTGTCTTTGCAGGAATAGGATAGGTAATTTCAGTTTCTTCTTTAAACTGGCAATCAGACAGAACTGACGACTCGTAGAATCAGTATATCGAACGAGCTGTTGTAGTGCAGATACCTGCACTGTTGTTGAGGGTAAATTCTGAACTCGGTGGTGTCAATGTACCTTTTTTTCCAGCAGCAAAACTGAAAGAATACTGGTCTACATGTTCATGAATTGAACAAACGACGGGTCAGAATGGAAGCCCCAAAGCCTCAAATCATAGCATTCAGAATAGCTGTCTGCTCACGATTAACGACGGCCAGTTGAAAGATAATAACATCCGTAACACGTCTTTCTCTCCTTCTGGTTCAATTTGTTGCCTCAAGTTGTAAGATATCACTTATTTAAGGTTATAATTTATGTCATAGTGATTGGTTGTTTGAACACTTTCATTTGTAAAGTTCTTTAGGTCGTGCCGGACTTCTTTGTCAAGCAATTTTGGTTCCTATCAATTGATATTCATGGTTTATAATCTTTTCGTGTTTGTTCATCTTATTGTACACGAACTGAGTAAGATAATGACCTGACATTCGAGTGTATGCCAATCGATTTCTTCCCTATCAAGAGAAGCGGCATTTTGCTCGGATTTGCAAGACCATTTCTTGCAAAACCGAGCGAAAACCCGAGCAACCCTGTGAATGCTTGGCCTGAAAGAGCTTATGGTATGGAATTGGACAACTTTTGCCTCAACTGTGGCTTCTAATGTGACTCGTCGTATATTTCTACATTAATGTGACTCGTCGTATATTTCTATTTTATTGTCACGTGAGAAGAGATGCTTACAAGGAACACACATTCGGTAACGCCTATAAATTCCCCAAAGCACGAAACAATTTTCTGCCACTAACGACCTGTAACCCTAAGAGAGAAGGTTTTCTTAATAAAGTAATTTTAAAAAAAAAATAACACAGGTAAGTGCTGAGAGCGTTCTTATTTAATTTACTGTGTCTCGTGTTCAAATCCTTATCCTGGCCCGTCCCATAGTTTAAAACAGAATTGGATCCTATCCGGATTCACTTTGTAAGGATCCTCACATCTTAGTCATTCATCGTGTATCGTGCGTTTAAAAATCATTTTACTTTTTTTTTATTTAAAATTAAACAAAAATATTATTTGACAAAAACTGACTGCTTGATGTACGATGAACGATTAGAATGTGAGGATCTCTAGATCCCCATAAAATGGATCCGGAGAAGATCATCTTCGGTTTAAAATAATATGAAAGTTTGTTTGAAAGTTTTCTTAAAATAACTAAAAGCGATTTGAATGAAAATATTTTTTAAACTAATCTTTAGTTAAAATTCAAGTAATTTCTTAAAAAAATTACTTAAAGTGATTCGACATGTCTAGTGCTTCTCAAAAGGCATTTAAAATGATTTTGAACCCGAAATTAATTTCATCAAAAATATTTTCAGTTATTTTGAAAGTATTTTTCAAAAACAAAATGTTTCTTCGTGTCCATCCTCCACAACTCTCACATAAGCCGAGGAAGAGCACCTCTCCCAATTACACAATCCCAAAACCCTGCCTTTCCCAGAAACTCAGAGAAGTTGAAAGCAGGTTTTGGGTAAACTTTAGCGCAGCGGCGGGTGCGGTTAGACTGTTAGAGCAGCAGGCGGAGATGAAGGTGGTTGCTTTAGTAAGCGGCGGCAAGGACAGCTGCTATGCCATGATGAAGTGCATCCAATACGGCCACCAGGTTCGTTACTTTCTGTTTGGTTCCCTAGAAAATGCAGGAAATTCATAGCAAAGATTGATTTTTTCCTGATTTTTCATGTTGTTTTCACCTGTTGTGTATTTGGGTTTTCACTGAAAGTTCAGCTTAACTTTGGGTTTAGATTGCTAATGGCATTGGGATTGATGACTGAGTGTTTGGTGGCTGAGAAAATCCACATTGTTAAAGAAAAAAGAAAATTTCGTTCCTTTTATGCCTTTTTATAACTGGTTTCTAAATTGCTTATATCCTGGGTTCAGTTTTCGCTCTTGAGTGATTGCTGGTTAAATAAATAATTGGGCTCGTTTGAGACTGCTTCTGTAAAAGCAGTTCTGCTCATAGTGCTTACATTAGAAACACGTTAAGTTTTTATTGAAATCCAAGTGGTTTATGAAAAAGCATCTAGCAAGTGATTCTCTAGAAAGCGGTTCTATTCACCCAGAAGCACTTGAAACGCAGTCAGAAGCGCTTTTGGTTGCCATGTTCAAAGAGTTTAAAGATTCTTTATAAATGTCATATTCAAAGTTTGATAATTGATAAGTGCTTATTATTACGCAGATTGTTGCAGTGGCAAATTTGATGCCAGCTGATGATTCTGTGGACGAGCTTGATAGCTACATGTATCAAACTGTAAGTCTCTCTTTCCTTCCTCCCTACAATTACATATTCGAATTAAAGTTAAGGAAATCCAGTGATGTGATTGTTGAGTCCATTTACGTTCCTTAGGTTGGGCACCAGATAGTCGTCAGCTATGCAGAATGCATGGGAGTCCCATTGTTCAGAAGGCGAATACAAGGATCCACAAGGCAAGATTTTAAGAAGGAAATTTTGATAAGAACATTTTATCCTAGATTTAGAAGCTGCAATCTTTGTTATTATTGTTGAGAAATTCTCACGTGTAAAGCATATTTTTATTCTCGAATCGCTTTTGTGGATCATATAGGCATCAGAAGCTTAGCTATAGAATGACACCTGGCGATGAAGTCGAAGATATGTTTATTTTGTTAAATGAAGTGAAAAGACAGATTCCTTCTGTCACAGCAGTATCCTCTGGTGCTATTGCATCAGATTATCAAAGGCTGCGGGTGGAAAGTGTGTGTTCTAGGTTGGGGCTTGTTTCTCTAGCATACTTGTGGAAACAAGATCAGTCGTTTCTCCTTCAAGAAATGGTAATTTCATTTTTAACAATATAAATGCAGTTTATTAGTAATGCATTATTTTAACTCACATACCCTTTTTGCCAACCAGATAACTAATGAGATTCTAGCAATTACAGTTAAGGTAAAATTCATTGTTTAACTTGCTATTTTGGTTGCTTGAAATCACTTGCATGTGTATTTGGATGGTTTTGTGGATGGAAGCCTAATATTGTTTGAATATCGTAGGTTGCTGCTATGGGGTTGGATCCCTCAAAGCACTTGGGCAAAGGAATAGCATTCTTACAACCCTATCTGCATAAGTTGAAAGAGTATGTTTTTTTTTTTCTGCTCAACCCCCTTAAACCAAAGTTTCTGCAGTACATTGATATTACCATTCTTGATTGTATACGAGCATAATCCATAAAATCTGTTGGTTAATCTACCATTCGTTGTCAGTTTGTATGGTATTAATGTATGCGGCGAAGGAGGGGAATATGAAACCTTGACACTGGACTGCCCTCTCTTTGTTGTAAGTTTATATCGTTTCTCATCCTCTGGCCATGGTCTGCTGTGAATAAGCGGGAGTGAGCAGTTGTCCCAATTCATTTTTCTTATCACATTTTTAAGTCAACATTTATGTCACTTGTTGCATTTACGTTCTACATGATTTTTTTTAATTTACAGAATGCTAGAATTGTGCTGGATGAGTTTCAAATAATACTGCACTCTTCAGATTCCATAGCTCCGGTTGGGGTGCTTCATCCCTTGGCTTTTCATTTGGAAAATAAGGCAGAGTCCTGTACTTTGGGGAGCAGTGATCATACCAATCAGAAGTGTCAGGAGAAGAAGAGTTTTCTATTTGAAGTGCAAGGAGACCATTCACAAGGATATGATGCTGCACGCAAAGCTGATGCCGAAGTTGAGAATGCAGTTGAACTTGCTGATTATAAACTTCACATTTCAAAAACACAAAAGGGTGATACATTTTCTATTTGTTGCTGGTTACAAGATTCTCGTACGACTTCCACAGGTGAACAGTAGATGAAGTATACTTCTCCGGTTGTAATTTTTATTCCTCGCCAGTGTATCGTTTTTCAGATAGTATTATAACAATTTAATACTGTTAAATGATCTAATTGACAGGATTGCAAGGAGATCTGGAGGCTGTCCTGAAGAAAATTGAATCACTACTTGTAGAATATGGTTTTGGTTGGGAATATGTTCTCTATATTCATCTTTATATTGCCGACATGAAAGAGTTTGCTGCAGCAAATGATACATATGTGAGGTATATAACTCAAGGTAAGTGCCCTTTTGGTGTTCCATCCCGCAGTACAATTGAACTGCCTTTGTCGCAAGCGGGTTTAGGTAAGGCATACATGGAAGTTTTGGTGGCAAATGACCATTCCAAAAAGGTTCTACATGTACAGAGTATATCTTGCTGGGCACCCAGTTGTATTGGACCTTATAGCCAGGTAAAACATACGTCATCAGCTCCCAGTCAGCACCTTTCCTTTTACTTTTCTTCATTTTCCTAACGAGAACAGTAGGTTTGCATCATATAAGGTGGAAAGTTCCATGAATTTAAAATTGGTGATCTTCTAATTTCTATCAATTTGTTTGCTTCCAGGCAACTTTGCATAAGGAGATACTTCACATGGCTGGGCAGTTGGGGCTCGATCCTCCCACAATGACATTATGCCAAGGAGGCCCCATTGACGAGCTGGAAAAGGCACTAGAAAATAGTGAAGCAGTGGCTAAATCCTTTAACCATTCAATATCGGCCTCAGCTATTGTTTTTATCACTTACTGTTCAACAAAAAATATATCGTCAGAGAGATTTAAAATTCAGGAGAAGCAGTTTGCTTTCCTTAAACAAACAAGGAGCTTCGAGTTGGATCTAGGAACCAATTCTGAAGCATTTGATCCCATTTTTCTATATGTGCTCGTCCCTGATCTACCAAAGGGGTAAAATTTTTATTTATGCTCCTCATTTGTTTCGATTTTATTTCGTCGTGATTACCTGAAATAATCAGTTGCTCCTCTTTTTGGCATGCAGGGCCCTTGTAGAAATTAAGCCCATTTTATTTGTTGCAGAAGATATCGAAGAACCAACTGAGAATGCAAAAGACCAATCCTGCTCAAGCAACCCTGGTTACTGGGGTTTTCAGCATGCGGATTGGCATGATTCTTGCTTTCAGAGTTGCATTGTTCCTGGAAAATTATGTACGGTTGTTTTGTCCGTGAGTAGTGAACTTGCTTCGATGATCTGTCTTGAAGACAAGAATAAAGAGGATTATCAAAATTCTTTTGCAGAGAGGCAGACGGATAGAGTATCAAGATTTTGCATATATCTTCTGGATAAAATTATGACGGAGAACGCTTTTTCTTGGCAAGACACAATGGTATGTTTCTTGTCTAATGACTCTTCTTTCTTTTGTTACTGTGTTTTCGTTCGTATCATTCTAACTCTGTCTTTCCTTGCATAGTATTTGAGGTTGTATTGTCCAACAAGCCTTCAAGTATCTGTGGATGCACTCTCACTGATGTTGACTAATGCATTCAATGAACTCGCCGAAATGGGTCGGATCAAGACTGGCAAGGAACCCGTCTTCAACCTCCTTCCGGTCTTAGGTGCTGGGAGTTCTTCAGCAACCATGAATGATATAATCACCTGTGAATTATTGGCTCAGAAATCCTGAGTTTCATTGCTTCATGTGAAAGGAGAAAAGATCCTTTGATTTCCGATATGGTGTTTGATGCAAATGCCTAAACTGTTTGTAATCGGATAATTTTATCCGCTCGCTTAAATTACCGGGTGCAAGGGGCTGGTGACTCATGTAGATCTGAGCATTCCCCCTCCACCCGAGATTTTGTGTTCGATTTCTGTTCCGATGTCATTTGTATCAAAGAAATATTCTCTGGTTTTAATCCAACATTTTGTATATTTGGAAAAAGTCACACTGCTCCACAACTCTCTCTCTCTCTCTCTCTCTCTCTCTCTCTGTCTACCCCCGACATCTCCACACAGCAACGGCGAGCTCAGTTGGAAAATGACCCGTCGTTTCCATGCAGGCAAACCCTAAATTCCTTACTGATAAAATAGTAAACGATACAACGTATATTTTTCTCCGGTATGCACTCCTTGTTGTTTAATACATCAAAAAAATACCACTGATAAGATTCAACAGGAGCGTGTCGAAGTTAGTTTCAATAAAATTGAAAGACATAAATTTGAAGAGTTATGTGGATAAAGTTGATGAGCTAGGGTTAGGGTTTGCCGGTTTGGACGCATAAAACATAATGCTTCACCTTGAAAACATTATGGTTGGTACTAACCCTAAGATATTTGATTGATGATGTGTAATGTTTTGGTTTGGGTTGGCAACTTTGGCTTATTTCCAAACTCGTACATATGTCAAGCAGATTGATGTGTTATATTATTGCGCATGCTTAGTTTGCTAACACTCAGACCAAACCAGACTAATGTGATGGCAAAATGTCTTGTCGTTCTTAATAAAATCTTGACAACTGTGATGCCTGACAATAATCTTCTTAGTTCCATGTCTAATGTCTTTATATATAGAAATCAATTCAAATCACATCATTATTAGTTAATTAGATGTAATTATACGATATGGTCTTGTATGTTGCAAGGTTCCAGGAGAAGGGAGAATGGCTATGGTACGCAACTTTACGCGTGCTTTGCAAAGAGGTTATTTACAGGACTAGATACTGGGACATTTCAATCACAAATGAGGCAACCACCACCATCTTATTTTACATTACACGTGTGGTTCACACATGTTTGAAAAAAACTCGCACTGTTCCACAACTCTCTCTCTCTCTCTCTCTCTCTCTCTCTCTCTCTCTCTCTCTCTCTCTACACTCCGACATCTCCACACAGTAACAGTGAGCTCAGTTGAAAAATGACCCGTCGTTGCCAATCATGCAAACCCTAAACTCCTTACTCCTTGTAGTGATCAAATAGTAATGGGGTATGAATCATATGATACCATGCATATTTTTCTCTTGTGTACATCCTTTTTTATTGAGTTTAACACGTAAAAAAGAAACAATGCCTAAGATTCAACCTAAGTGTGTCGAAGTTAATTTCAATAAAATTAAACGGCAAAATTTGAAAAGCCATGATGTAGTTGATGAGGATTAAGGTTTGGACCATAACATAATGCTTCACCATGAAAACAATGTGGGGTTGGTACTTTGTCTATTAGACATAAACCCTAAGATATTTGATTGATGATGTGTAATGTTTTGATTTCGGTTGGCAACTTTGGCTAAATGCCTTGTCGTTCTTAATAAAATCTTGACCAAATGTGATGCATGGCAATAATCTTCTTAGTTTCATGTCTAATGTAATTATCAGAGAACGATTTGTAAGTTGCAATCCTGCAGACACCGTACGCCAAGAGGAGGTATACATGGCTGCACATGTTGGTTGGTCTTTAGGGCAGCAAGATGTGAAAATTGCCTTTTTACAAGGCATCTTACAAGAGGAAGTATACATGGCATAACCACCTAGTTTTATTGATGCTAAGCATGGAGATTATTTATGTAAGCTACACAAATCTTTATATGGATCGAAACAAGCCCCAAGAACTTGGAAGGACAGGTTTACTAGTTTTCTTCCTTCCTTGGGCTTCAACTCCACATATGCAAACTCTTCACTATTTGTTAAAACTGTTGGTGATTAATTTTGTGGTTATGTTGCTGCTTTATGTTGATGACATTATCATCACACGAAGTGCATCTCAAACTATCACTAATGTTATCAATTCTCCTACTAAGGAATTTGATATTAAAGACCTAGGACCACTCCATTACTTTTTGGAAATACAAATTGTGCAGAAAAAAAAGGATGGTTTGTTCTTATCTTTGGACAAGTATGTCACATGTTTACTTACTAAGTTTGAGATGTTATTGTCTAAACCATGTGCCATTTCTTGTCTGCCATAATAATCCTGCATTATACAAAAGCTTGGTTGGCACCCTTCAATATCTTACATTTACCAAACCTGACATTGCCCTTGCAGTACATTAGGTTTGCCAGTTTATGCAATGTCCTATCAAGTCCCACTTTTATGGCAGTAAAGAGAACACTTTGATACTTAAGGGCTACTTGAGGTTGTGCTATTCATTATGGCAAAGGAGCATTGGATTTAGCTGCATATAGTGATGCAGATTGGGTAGTGGCCCTAATGACAGGAGGTCTACCACTGGAATGGTTGTTTTCATGGGTTCTAATCTTATATCTTGGTCATCAAAGAAGCAAAACACTATCTTTTGATCATCTACTGAAGCTGAATACAGAGCTCTTTCTACTACAACAGCTGAAATTGATTGGATCAAACAATTATTGGTTCTTTCTTCAAGTTCCATCTTTTGATAAACCACTCTTATTCTGTGAAAATTTATCAACAATAGCTCTCACCTGCAATCCTATTCAACATCAAAGAACCAAACACATAGAGATAGATGTGCATTTTGTTAGAGAAAGAGTGGCCAAACAACTACTGCATGTTCATTTTGTATCTTCCAATGAGGATTTTGCTGATAATATACTCGCCAAAGGACTACCTGCACCACTATTTCAAATTCACTGTGCCAATCTCATGCTTAGTTTCTCTGCCCCTGAGTTTGAGGGGGAGACGTTAGGAGTGTTAAGGTCCAATGGTTGTTGACTAAACAAGTGTCATGAGATTAAGAAGGCAGTTATGTTTGTTATAAGAGTAACTTAGCTTGTAAGGTACTGTAGCAATCGTATATAACATAATGATCACCATGAAAACAATATTGGGGTTGGTACTTTGTCTATTAGACATAAACCCTAAGATACTTGATTGATGATGTGTAATTATTTGGTTTGGGTTGATGTGTAATGTTTTGGTTCGGGTTGGCAACTTTGGCTTTATTTCAAACTCGTATGTATGACAATGAAGATTGATGTGTTAAATTGCATGCTTAGTTTGGTAAACCAGACTAATGTGATGGCTAAATGTCTTGTCGTTCTTAATAAATCTTGACCAATGTAATGCATGACAATAATCTTCTTAATTTCACGTCTAATGTCATATATAGAAATCAATTAAAATCACATCACTATTAGTTAGGTATATGTGATTATCAGAGTACGATATGGTCTTGTAGGTTGCAATCCTGCAGACACCATACACATGAGACTATGAGAGACCTCAAACCATTAAGAATCTTCGTTTTGCGGGGGTCCAAGGGGAGAGAGAGAGAGAGTGTCTATTGTACACATGCATGCTTATCTTTATTTTGCAAAAAAATTGTTTCCACAACTCGAATTCACAACCTTTTGGTCATAAAAAAACAACCATACACCAAGAAAATTAAAAACATTTACGATTCTTTTTAATGGTACGTAGCACTGAGTAATATGAAAAAGAATGGCTAAGACTAAAAATAAGAAACTTAAAAGTTGTAAAAATCAAACCTAACAGCTAAAGCATCTACAACACTAAGTGTTAATTACGTAGATTTGAAGACACCCTAAATTTCTAACTACAAAATTTGGAAATGGAGATTTATTGTATCATTTTTTTTTTTACTTGTATTACAAGGTTGATTCAATACAATAATATATATATATATATGTATGTATCGTTTTTTTTTTTCCATCTAACGAACAGCAATTATGACTTGTTACCTTACGTACAAGGAACGTAGGCAGGATGGTAGTCATCATAACATCATTCATTAGGGATTCATACCATGTTCCTATATGAGAATGCATTTCATTATTTATTTTATTTCAAAGCATATGGTGCATCCAAATCACAGTATAGTTAGAGTGTTGGGTTCCTACTCATACGTTCCAAGTTTAAAACTCCTCGCCTTTAAATTATGGTAATAGTTTTGAACTCTCATCTCTGTCCCTAATAATAATAATAATAATAAATAAATAAAATGACAGTTGCTTGTATAACTTCATATTATATGACCATTGGAGTTGGATAAATTTTTTGTTTGTCACCAGATGTATATACACACCTTACGTATGTGCTACTATCCTTCATCACGCACTTCTTGGTTAATCGAGATTAATTTGATGGCGACGGTGCCGTTATAGAGAATATTAATTGAAGTATATATATGCTACAGTTGCAGGTAGACGGGGACCTCGATCATCAAATTATTCAGATCAGATCGGTAAGTGCCAATTTCTTTAGTTTAATTTGTTTCCATGGCCAAGTGTGGGGGCTTTCACTCTGAAAAAGAAAAAAGAAAAGGATGTAGATTTAGTTAGTTACCCACATGCACTGACGGGGACCATATATATAAATAATACACACATATATACATACACACACACACACATATATTACACCACCACCATGCATGGCTGGTTTACAGATGGCAATGCATGTACGAGCAAAGAAAAAGAAGGCGTGTATATATATTACACCACCACCATGCATGGCTGGTTTAGAGATGGCAATGCATGTGCAAAGAAAAAGAAGGGGTAGCAACGCATTCCAAGACTCACAGAATTTGTAGAGAAGTAGTTGAGAAGCAAGAAGGGGCATGCATGTATTCACTAGCAATGAAATCATACGGCCTGGCTTTTACATACAAATCCACTTAAACAATGCTAGACGGGGATTTTTAAAACATGGATGACACCCCCACAAACCCACATAGTTTGTAGAGAAGTAGTTTAGAAGCATGAAGGGACATGCATGCATATATTCACTAGCAATGAAATCATATGGCCTGGCCTCACAGGTGGATATATATATATATATATGTATGTATGTATGTATGGTCCCCAAGGGCCAAAACCCTAAAAAGTACCCAAAAAAAATTTCAAAACTAGACTAGGAAAAGCATTTGTGATAAAAAGAAGACATAAAAGATGAATAGAATATCAAGTCTATACACCCAAGAAGCTTAAGCAAAAAAAGAAAGTTGTTTGATTCTCTTTATTCGTTTAGCATATGTTCAATCTTACAAATTATAAGTCGTCGTTGTGAAGGTGGATGTCATGTCAATATCGTAGAATTAAATTTAAAGTTTTTCGTGTTTGAAAATTCTTACATATACAAATTGTGTAGTAATATTTCTTTATTTACGTTAAAATTTCTGACATGACGATTGTAAGATCTCACATCGCTCAGGGGAGTGGATCTTGTAAACCTTAAATGTATATTCACATCTCTATCTAACATGAGGCCTTTTGGGAGCTCACTGACTTCGGATTCCATTGGAACTCTGAAGTTAAGCAAGTAGCTCGCGAGAGCAATCCCAGGATAGGTGACACACTGGGAAGTTCTCATATGAGTTCTCAGAAACAAAATCGTGAGGGCGTCGTCGAGGCCCAAAGCGGACAATATCGTGTTACGGTGGAGTCGAGCCTGGGATGTGGTGGGGGCCAGGGTCAGGATGTGACAATTTGGTATCATAGCCAATCCCTGGCCCGATGTGTGCCGACGAGGACGTCGGGCCCCTAAGGGGGGTGGATTGTAAGATCCCACATCGCCCAGATGAGTGGATCCATTAAACCTTACATGTATATTCTCATATCTACCTAACACGAGGCCTTTTGGGAGCTCACTGGCTTCAGGATGGGTGACCTACTGGGAAGTTCTCGTGTGAGTTCCCAGAAACAAAACTGTGAGGGCGTGGTCAGGGCCTAAAGCGGACAATATCGTGCTACGGTGAAATCGAGCCCAGAATGTAATGGGGGCCTGGGTCGGGATGTGACAATGGTCATATGTTAACTAAGTTATTTTGTAATAGTACAAAATATAAACTCATGTACTATGTGATTATTTTCTCTTATTAAGCATTCTTCTTCCAATGAGAAATAAAATTAAAATTATTTTGTAATTAAAACCATCAAAATTACTTATCGGTTGTCAATGAAAAGCATTGGGATACCATTTTTAAACTAGTCAGCCAATCAGATATCACGTGAGGACTGGATTAGAAGGCCCTTATCATCCTACTAATTAATTTCCTGATTAATAATAAGTTGGCAATCTCTCATGGCAACCATAACTTGGCAAACTGTCGGTGATCGAGAAGTGGTGGTCCTTCTGAGACCCCATAAACTTAAAAACTAAAGAATTATTTATGTAAATATTTTAAAATTTAAAAATATCTTTGCACATTTTAGTTACATGTGTGTGGAAGATAATACAACAAATATGGGTTAAGTGGTGGTGGATGCATTGTATATGTAACTCAACAAAGATTAATTACTATTAAACAATAGTTTTGTTTGAACAAGTCCCTTATTTCTTGGCCTATTAATTTGTTTTTGTATACTAATTTGGAATTTTGACCGAATTTCATTTACAAACCTCTTGTATAAAGTTTTGTAGCCAAAATGGCTCATTAAGCAAGTGGTGGATGAGCAGCCAAAACGGCTCGTTAAGTAAGTGGTAAATTGTTTTAGTGGATATGATTTTTCAACATTACACTACATTTCAAACTTGGATTCTTCTTTTTTAATTTAGTTTAAAATAAAAATATCGCTTGTGAGAAATAAAAACAAAAACTTATTAATTTCTTTGATAAAAATATCAATTGAAATAAATAAAATTCATTAATTTTGCATGCAAAATAAATAATCACAATTGTTTAATTTGTTGATTGCAAACCCCGATGGGTTAGGACACACCATTTGAGACCAACTCTACTTTGACGTACCGTTTGACTTGGGGCTGCCATATGTGATATCAGGACTGCATGGGAAAAAAGATTAATCTGTTATTAATGTATGATGGGATACCTACTGTAAAATGTGTTGATTGGATGATTTGATCTAAAATATAAGATAATTGGTTATGATTGATAGGTCTAAATTGTTTTTTCTTATCTTGAGAATCCTTGGTTTATACTCTAAACCATCTATGATTTTTTAGTATCAAAACAAACAACATAGTATAACATTGTACCTTACCTCATTTTATAATAAAAGGAATTAGTTATATAAATGGTATAAAAACAAATCTAGACTTTTTTTTACTTCTTTATTTAGGAATAGGAGAGAAGGGAAAGAACTTTTCTCCTACTTTGGGCTAATCATTTTCATCACTAAAGCAATCAACCTAATGTTAGATTAAAAATCTACCTTAAAAATATAATAAAGGAATTGTTATTGAAACTTTAAAATTTTAATTGTACATTCTAAATTTTTTATATTTAAAAAGAAATATAATTTTATACAGAGAGCACAATCAAATTTTTAGAGTGTCAATAATATTTATTTATTTATAATAATATGGTAAATTATAATACCTAATTTACTATATTGAGGTAATCGTCGATTTCTTCCCAAATCTTGTGAAGAGATACCAATTTTCCACTTGATTTTTAATTTTATCCGATTACCACCTGAATGCTTATAATTACCCACTGAACGCTTATAATTGATCAGTTTCTAGTATGAAAAAGTAAGATCACGGAGAAGATTCATAGTTGTCAATATTATGAATAAAATTCAAACAAAAATGTACAAAGTGAACTAGCAAAAGAGACAGAGAAGAAAAACAATATGTTGTCTACATTAGGTATAAAATTATAGTTTTCCTCATACAATTGTCACGTGTCGTGAATGTGATCAAGATGGATGAAGAAATCCAAAACCTAAGGTCAGGAGGAAAGTTGGCCAATTATAAAAGCTTAAAGAGAAATCGGATAAAATTAAAATTTAAGGAGAAAATTGGTCAATTATAAAGTTTCGGGAATAATTAGCCAAAATTAAAATTTAAAGAAAAAATTAATAGCTTCGGAAAAGAAAATCGACAAATACCTCTTTATCATTTACCCAAAACAAGAAAATTCACCAAGAATGGCAAGGAAGTGATTTACTGCAAAAAGGGAGGCAATTGTTTAATGGCGCTCTAAAACTGTGACAGAGAGAAAAAGCAAAAGTGAAGAGACTCAACCTGGAAATACAGTGAGAGAGAGAGAGAGACAGAGATCTGAGGTGGGGGACTGAGTCAGGGACCGAGTCGGGTCACATCCTCTCTGTACCGAGTTGAACTTTCAAGGCTAATAATACAGTGTGAACCCAGAAGAAGAAGGGATAAGAAGATCCTGGGTATTAGATTCCACATCTAAAATTCCACTCCAGCCGTTCGATTAACCCCTCCATATCTTCCTCTCTCTCTTCCATCTTTCTCTCTCCTTCTGCAGCTCAATCGATTTCTTGACTTGGCTTGACTTGAAAACCCAATTTCTTGTGTTTTCTCTCAGGTACTTTCTTCTTTTGTTGTTTCTGTTTTGAGAGAGAGAGAGAGAGAGAGTTGTTTTATGTTTGGTTGGTGGGAAAGTTGAGGGGAGTGAAAGAAAATGGGAGGAATGGAAGTGAAATTCTAGGTCTTTTTTAGGTGGGTATTTCGGAAATAATGTGGATAATTAAGTTAGGAATCAGAAAGTTGTGATTTTGAATTTTGGGTTTCAAATTTGAGGCCGCTTGTTCCATCTTTTATTGAGAGAAAGGAGGAAGCAATATATTTTCCGTTTGGTTGCCGGGAAAGTTGAGGGTAGCGAAAGAAAATAAGAAATGGAATTGAAATTCTTGATCTTTTTTAGGTGGGTATTTGTAAGAATGTAGATATAATTAAGTTAGCCATCCGAAAGTTATGTTTTCGAATTTCGTGTATTGGTGCATAAATCTGTGCTTCATTTGTACAAAGGTTTGCTTCTTGTTGTGTGATGGTTTGAGCTAAAAGATAAATCTTTTGTTTGTTCTACAGATTTGAGGCTTTCTGGTAGCTTCTAGGTGCTATGATGGAGCTCAAGATCAACAGGTGTAGTTTGGATTCGGAGATTAAGCTGTGAAAATGCTTAAAGCTTTAGCAATGGTGAGTGAATAACATAGTCTGATTTGATTTTGAAATTATTCAGACTGGGTTCGTATTGAATTGTCGGGCTTGGGAGTTCATGGACCTAAAACACCAGTAAAACAAAAATCTAAACTTGGTAGATTTTGTTGGTGTTAAACCCTAGGCCTGGTTTGTGGTTCTTGGAATGGTGAATTTGAAGTTTTGAGGGCAATTGTTTTGAATTTGAGTTCCGAAAATGAAGAGTGAAAGCAGCAATAGCTTAGGAACTGAGAGAACAGTTAAATCCGTAGAATCAGTGGAAGATTTTTCCAAGTATTCCCACAGTCCAGCTCATTTGGCAGTTGCACGCCGTGACTATGCCACTCTCAAGCGCATTATCTCTACCCTCCCTCGACTTGCCAAGGCCAGTGAAGTAAGCACCGAAGATGAATCTCTTGAGGCTGAGCTCCGAGCTGATGCTGTATCTGCTGTCATTGATCGCAGAGACGTTCCTGGTCGTGAGACTCCTCTTCATCTAGCTGTGCGTCTCCGGGACCCAAGCTCAGCGGAGATTTTGATGGCAGCCGGTGCTGATTGGAGTCTTCAAAATGAGAATGGTTGGAGTGCTCTCCAAGAAGCTGTGTGCACTAGAGAGGAAGCAATTGCTATGATCATTGCACGGCACTACCAGCCCCTTGCTTGGGCTAAATGGTGTCGTAGACTTCCCCGTATTGTTGCCTCTACAGCCCGGATTCGTGATTTTTATATGGAGATAAGTTTTCATTTTGAGAGCTCAGTCATCCCGTTTATTGGTCGAATTGCTCCATCAGATACTTACCGAATTTGGAAGCGTGGTTCTAATCTTCGAGCTGACATGACTCTTGCTGGTTTTGATGGGTTTCGCATTCAAAGGTCTGATCAAACATTTCTGTTTCTTGGAGAGGGCTACTCTTCAGAGGACGGTAATGTGAATTTGGCACCTGGTTCTTTGATTGTTCTTGCTCATAAGGAGAAAGAAATCTCAAATGCTTTGGAAGGAGCTGGTGCCCAACCAACCGAAGCTGAAGTTGCCCATGAAGTGGCCTTGATGTCCCAGACGAATATGTTTAGGCCGGGCGTTGATGTTACTCAGGCCGAGCTTATCCCCCATTTAAATTGGAGGCGACAGGAGAGGACTGAGATGGTTGGAAATTGGAAGGCCAAAGTTTATGATATGCTTCACGTGATGGTGAGTGTGAAGTCAAGGCGGGTTCCAGGTGCTATGACTGATGAGGAACTCTTTGCAGGGGATGATGAAGAAAAGGTGGCAAATGGTGGTGATAATGATGAATACGATGATGTATTGACTGCTGAAGAAAAAAAGCAGTTGGATTCTGCACTTCGTGTGGGGAACTCAGATGGTGCTTGTGAGGACGAGGACAATGGGGTATCTGACTGCCATGAAAAAGGTTCAGGAGGCTCGTATGAGAACTGTGAATCGAACGGTGTTGTTAAGGAGAAGAAGGGTTGGTTTGGTTGGAACAAGAAAAATTCAAGGGGAAACGATGATTCTGAAGATCCAAAGCCTTTGAAGAAGTTCTCAAAGTTGGCCCCAGAAGGTGGCAATCAGAAATCACTTGATCATCAAAAACCATCATCTGAATTCCCTAAAGACGACATTGCAGATGGGAAAAAGGGAAAAGATAAAAGCAGTAAGAAGAAAAAGAAGAAAGGGTCTACTGATTCTAAGCATGAGAGTGAGTACAAAAAGGGTTTGAGGCCTGTCTTGTGGTTGACGCCAGATTTCCCGTTGAAAACAGATGAGCTTCTTCCTTTACTAGACATCTTAGCAAACAAGGTCAAGGCTATAAGGAGACTCCGGGAGCTTTTGACCACTAAATTACCCCCTGGCACCTTTCCTGTTAAGGTAATACGAAAGTTCTAGCTTCATAGACTACTTTTCCACAGTTTGATTGTTTATGCAATTTTGTTGGTTGGTATGGTCATGCTGTCCAGTTGCTATCACCTGATTAAAACATATTTCATAAACAAAATTCAACTTATTTGCCACAATTCCTTGAATTGCTGCGAAATAATTTCTTAATATTTGGTAGATGCGTAACAAGGTTAGAAATATTCTGGGTGAAGTCTGCTGAGTGATTTGTACGGGTTCTTTTTAGAATCTTATTTTTACAAAATTTACATGCGTGTGTTTTTGGTTCTCACTGTTCAGTTTTATCGATTAGTATGGCATCATGTAATTTATAGGTTTACCCTTTGTAGCCCTTCAGCCTCTGTTTTTGAATGTCAACCTAAAGTTGCGTTTCCCTACCGCAGGTTGCTATTCCTATTGTCCCAACAATACGAGTTCTTATAACATTTACCAAATTTGAGGAGCTTCAGCTGGTGGAGGAGTTTTCAACCCCTCTCTCCAGTCCTGCACATTTTCAGGATGCAAAGTCAAAGGACTCAGAAGGATCCTCGTCATGGATGTCATGGGTGAGAGGAAGTCGTGGTGGGCAATCAAGTGACAGCGAAAGCCACCGGTATAAGGATGAAGTTGACCCTTTCCTCATACCGTCAGACTATACCTGGGTTGATGCCAATGAGAAAAAACGCCGCATGAAGGCCAAGAAAGCCAAGAGCAAGAAACACAGGAGACATGCAACAGCCAAGCCTGCCGAAGCAGGACATCGGGCAAGCGAGGATGTCGAAGAATAGTTTGGCATAATTTACTACTGCTCTACCTCTAAGAGGGATTTCGTGGGAGACAAAATGAGGTAAAGCCAGTTCTTGTGTGTTCGTGACCTTCATTCTTCACATTGGATTTTATCACGAAAGTCTTGCCTGATACGTTTTAGGCTCGTAATTGTTGATTTAGAAGAAGAATATATGTATCTTCTTCAATTATTGTATTGTTATGTGCCGTGAAATCTGAGAGGAACTGACTTCTCTTGTTCTAATTTCGAGTTCACATCAATCTTTGTATCTAAGTTGTTTCATTTTTTTTGTGGTTGGTATTTTCTTGTGCTTGTCATTGTAGCCAAGACCATCATCTGTTTCGGTTCTGTATGTTTTGTGCTAAAATATGTATGGAAATGCTTGAACTTTCTCAAGATTCAATAGAAAATATATACATCTCTTTGGAATTGCTTTCAAAAGTTGATGAATACAACAGCAGATAAGACAGAGAGAGGTGAGTCGGAGGAGGGGCCGCCGCGGGCTATTGGTGGCCGGCAGGGTACGGAATTTAGATGAGTGAAAGCTTTAGTAGCCTTCAAACATCTTTGAGGTGGTCGCTCTATGATTTTTCTTAAAGAAAACTACTGAAAAAAGTTTGAAAACTTTAAGTTTTAACGATAAAGACAAAATAAAGGATAAGGTGAATAGTATTAAGATTGATTTTTTAGTATAAAAATGTAGTTTTTCGTTAAAATGAACAGTACTAGAAGTTTTTCGTTAAAGTTCCCTTTTTCTTATGTGTCCGCACAAAATGCAGTGTTTCACATAATAGGAGTGGTACATTGTTCCCTCGAACAACCTTTTTCTCAATGTTCGAGTGGTACAAAGACCCGCTGGCAGCGTACGGAGTTTAGATGTGTGATGCTTTAATAGTCTTCAAACATCTTTCAGGTGGTCGTTCTGCGTTGTTTCTTTGGTGTCTACTAAAAATGCACGATGTGAAACTCTTCGGTGCCTCTACTAAGTGCACAGCGTTTCACATCGTCGGAGTGGTACGTTGTTCCCTCGGAGAACTTTTTCTCGATGCCGAGTGGCACAAACACAAATACAAATGAAAGACGTTGCACGTTAACAGTCCGTCTTTGCTTATCTGAGCATGTACAGGGATTACATGATTTAAGATATGACGATTTTACTGTCGATACATACCGATTTACAGACAACAAAATTGTTGACCTAATGATTTACACATCTATTCGTGTTGCCGGTAGTTTAGACGGATTTTCTACCAGAACCGGTCCTTGTTAACGCTTAAGTATCCGGCCATAACTTTCCCGCCGGTGTTTCTCATTCCATCGATAAGGAAGCACCAAGTTGAACCCAGTGCTCCAATGAAAAAGTCAGCTTCACTTGCCATCAAGAAATTAACAATCGGATAGTTCGTGCTAGTCTCCCTTCCGAGACTCGTTTCATAAGCGGCCATTGTCGAGTTCCCCACTTGACGGGTCACGTTCGTGTAGTAGAAGTCCCAGTGACGGTAACTTTTGGATTTGTCTATCACTTCCTGGAACATTGCTAATGTTAGGTTTGCGCAAGATCGATCACTTCTAAATCTATTCAGAAACATGATGTTAATGCCAGAAAACTAAACCTGCATTTCAGTAGAGAGCCACACACTCTTAAGCTGCGGGAAGCGCCTTCTTATTCGGTCAGCAAGACCCATGTATTCTTCGAATTCCACCACCTTCATTTCGCACGCTTTGTCTCCCATTCTCACGTGCATGCTAAGCAGTGGCTGAGGCATCCACGGCTTGTGACTAGACCAAACAAATTCTTCGATATCGGACCTTGGGTCGATTGTAACATCCTGCAACGAAAGACGTTACAAAGTATAATCGTTTGAGAAGATTCGATTTGCATAATCTCAATATCGCGCGCTGTATATGGTACTACTAATCCGGTGTGCTCCAAACTCGATATATACAAATCGAGACCTCTTTACAATCAGAAGCCATTTTTGTACGAAGACAATCAAGTGAAATTATTTGTTTACCTCTGTCCTGCAAGAAAAACAAGGCAGAAGGGACAAAAGTAACAAACCTTAGGCCATTTTCCGTCAAAACTTCTGATGACCATACGGGCAGCTTCCTTTCCGAATGCAGCATGGCGGGCAACATTCAATAAGCCGCATGTGTACTCCGTTTGAAATCTCATCAAGTATCGAACCGCCTGACATAATGTAACAACTTCCAATCAAATATGGAGCTTGCTTTTCTTTCATGAATATAGCGTACTTGGAAGCAAATATATTTATAGATCTATATAGACTACCTGTGCTCTCCACCACCTCCGGTCCATTTTGCGATGATAAGCAACCAAACTCCCATTTATTTCTGTCGTAGGTTGCAAATGACTCCATGGATCGCCCCATATTCTGCATTAAATATTTGACAAACGACATGAGATAAACAGAAATACATAAGCTGCTAACTATTAGGAGAAGTGAACTGAAAACCAAATGGTTAGAGATGCAAATTATTACTTGGGTGTAGGTCCAACCCATATTTTCTTTGAGTTATAACTTTCTTTTGCTGTAATGGTGCCTTTTTTCCGGGCTTCTTCACTTCCCATAAGCTCAAAAGCACGATTTCGACATTGTATGGATGTTTCTGGAAAGAAGTAGCAAGACCAACTGGAGTGGGACGAACCTGTAACACATGGATCTTATCATCCACACTCGACTATAAGAACAAAAGTCTATTTTGATGTTTCGAACTCCTATATGCAGTTATATAAGAATGAAAATCGTCAAAACAGTTGAGCTGAGATGTAGTGATATTAACCTTTACAACCATCATGGTCAGCTCGATTGTAGTAGTTGGTGACAAGGACCCTGTTTTCATTGATTGCAATAGCTAGAAGCCCACACATTCCGGCGATCTGTGCTCCAATGCCAAATCCTGGTAATCTTTCCCAGTCAGCTACAAGAAATTTTACGCTAGGGTCGCTGCAGTTCAAAGGATGCTGATGCATCCATATGTCTCGTTGCACTTTTCGTGTCAAGGGAAAATTTTCTTCATCGGACCCTGTAATCTGCAGAAGCTTTGCTTATTAGCAAAAGATTGCAAAACACATCATCTTCTTACCTCACTAAGCCACATAAAAATTCAAAATATCATACGAAATAAATAACGATTAAATGCATATGTACATGTATGCAAGATTGCACTGACTTATACATGCTAATCTTTCCAAATTCTTGTTCTACAGGGAGAAAAAGTTATGGGATTTCAAGACCTAGAAACATACCCAGGGAGCGTAGGCACCTTCGGATATATCTTGATGCCTAAAGTATCTCGACTGCTCATTAGTTGCAGCTGCAGGGTACCTGTCCAACAATCCCTTCCAACTTGTCCAAGGAGGATACTTCTCGTTTTCCGCATGCTTATCAAGGCGCTCGTTTACTTGTGCTTTCAACATGCAGTTTTCCAAATGTGGGGCATTTGGAATACTGGATCTGCTTACTCCAAGTCTCTGCAAGAGGTCACTCTCTCCAGAACCTGATTCATTTAGTACAGCACTCCAAGCTGAATACAGTAATGTGACTCTCTCATCATTGATCATTTCTTCACTTCTCAGTGAATCAACTTTTTTCTCTGTTCTGATTTGCCGTTTTGAACTGCAGTTTGTGCCTGCAACCACATCTTCAAATTCAAAACCATAAAGTTAGTCTCTTGCAAATCCTTCTAATTCTTCGGTAAACTACTTGACGAATGCCATTGATTAAAATAACTGTTATTTTTATCTAGACACACGCACACCCGCCTCGACTGAACCTCGAAGTCACGGAGCTGCCATTTCGCATTAAGCGACTGAATTTGTCTAAAAGCTTATGGATGAATTATTAAAGCATATATTCAGGATTCAACTAGCAAGTCTAGTCAAAGTTAAGTATTCAAGTGAAGAAAATGTGTTCATGAAGTTATTATTCTAACTTTAAGTAGCTTTGAATACACCTTTTAATTATTCCCCATCCTGCCTTCTCACCCTGATTCTCCACCCTAGTTTAGTTAATTAAACCTCATTAAAAAGTATATGAACTCCCCGAACTCGCACGGACCTAGACGTAGCCAAGTTGGCTAGAACATTGTGCTCCTCCACCGCACCCAAGTTCAAATACCCTCCTCGTAATTTACATTAAATTAGAATATCGCTCGAATGACTTCTGTACTCAAGTTCAATTATAATCGCTTGTAATGTACATTAAATTAGAATATCGCTCAAATTAAAAACACCAAAGCTCCAAATTATACATCTCAAAATGTAAAGAGAAAAGCAAAAATGACCAAGAAATTGAAGAGTATATGAGGAAATTCGACTCACTGATGAACTCTGAGCTTGAATTCCCAGCTGAAGAACCCTGAGAAATCGACGAAAACGAAAGGCCTCCATACTCAAAAGTACCAAGGGAAGTGAGTGCAGCAAGAAAGAGAGAAGTGAGGCAAACTCCACACAGAAAACCCACCACACAAATTTGACAAGGAAATGAACTCCCCATTTGAAAAGCCTTCTGTGAAACAGCTCTCTCCAGAGACTTCTGATTTGATGGCTCCATTTTTTATTTATTTTCTTCACCTCCAAGGATCAATGAAACCAACAGAAAATCTGAAGCCTTTTCTTTTCACCAGAAATTCATGGGATGCCAACTAACTCTGATTACTGCAATCACATGAAGCAATTTAACTTTTAATTATCTACTTTCTAAAAAACTAAATAAAATTTCTAGTATTGTGTATTGGATTTTCATAAGTAGAAAAGCAGAAGAATTGTCAAATCTCAGCCATCTATTTCCATCACCTCAAAAACTTCGGTGGGGTCCACCTCCATCTTCCTTCCAGCTGCAAAAAAAAAAAAATGAAATTCTCCATCAGAGAGTGCAGAAGAACTGTTGCAAGAACCATGCGACAGTCATGGAAGAATGATTTACTGTCAACCAGATAAATTGCAAAATTTACATGAAAATTTAAAAAAATAATAATAATTTTGGTAATCAAACTTTAATTGCTCTGGTTAACAGAAGATTAGTGAAGAGACCCCATAATCCAATGATCCCATTTTTGAAGTAAAAATATTACCTTCAAGAGAAAAAAAAATGTGGAAAAATATTTCACCTGGATTTGAAAAAGAAAAAGAAGCAAAAGGTGGGCAGCAAAATGTCAAAAACCAAAAAAGAGAGCGCATGCAAAGAGAAACATGCCACTGATTCCACAAAAAGAAGAAGCAAACAGCTTGACAGAACACAGATAAGCGTGGCTAAAAGTTGATGCCAGAAACAACAAATTTGGTGTATTTTTTTTATCTTTAATTAAGAAATAAATATTAGCACCAGAAATTATCCAAAGGGTATCTCAGCAAAACCAAGAGAGGACAGGAACTTTCAGAGAAAGAGAGAGAGAGAGGGAGAGGCAGAGGGAGAGGGAGGGAGGGACGGAGGGAGGTGTATGTGGCAAGGGAGGAGCTGACCAGGTTGAGAAGCAAACAGACAAATCATCCTCTCTGAACAACCGCAGACATCCACTCGATCTTGTTAAGATTTTTGTGCAGTTAGATGATGGCGCAGAGAGTGTCCTTTTGTATAAGATAGTGGAGAGTGGTGGTTCTCGGAAGAGTGGACACATGGCACGAACCCAATTCATCAAAATACCAAACCCCTTCACTTTTTATGCTGCTTTTTTCTAGTTCTTGGCTAAGCTTTTTGGAATAATGTCACGGGCTATAAATGTTAAATTTTTCAGAATTTTAACAAAAAAAATTTTGATATTGTTAATTTTAACGAAAAATCATGCATTTATACTAAAAAAATTAATCATGATACTATTTATTTTGTTCTTATCATTAAAACTCAAAATTTTCAAACCATTTTCATTAGTTTTCTTTAAATTTTATATATTAAATAGCATAAAAATTGATAATTGAATTATCATTTAAATATTGATTACCGTATTTATTTTTTATCAGACACATTATTTAATTTACAAATTTAAACTATAATTTTGTCTACTAACATTACTTAACTTCTAGTTTGTTGACCAAACACCAACTTCCTCCCCCAAATAAAACTAAACTTCCTCCCCCTAATAAAACTAGGGGATTTGACCAACCTCAATAATTATGAACTCAGTTGAATAAATAGAGTTTTGGAGTGCAAAGTTGGAAATTATGATTAATTAATCCATTATTTAGCTTATTGGTATAGTATGTTCGAGACTTGACACTCACACTTGCTTTTCACTACTTTTAACTATTTTGGTCCTATGAGGCTAACGTAATTGGATCTTTGGCTCAAAAATAAAGATAGGTACTTTTTTTGTCATTAAATTACTATATTATAAATTTTTATTAAGAAAAACTAATGAAAATAGTTTGAAAACTTTGAGTTTTAACGATAAGGACAAAATAAAGGGTAAAGTGAATAATACTGGATTTGATTTTTTAATGTAAAAATATGATTTTTTTTTTTTTAAAATAAACAGTACCGCGAGCTTTCCATTAAAACTCTCTTTTTATTAAATAGGTGGTTCACCCTTTGAACCCCTCATAAACATTATCACATGAGCAATAGAGCAAAAGAGAGTCGTTCACAGATCTCAACAATATTTAAGAAACAGGATTTGGGTTAAGCTAGCTACACAATAAATTAAATGTAATTAGATATCGAACTGATATTTATGAGAGTCAAATTTGAGAAACATATCACTAAATTAAGAGCAATGATATTCGCACTCATTTTTACATTTCACACACTCTTGTAAATTTTTATCAATTGATCTTTTTCTATTCATTTGGTTCGAATGTCAAAAATTAAAAGAAGTGCGTGAGAAGTAAAAATACGTGTGTGAATAGAACCACTGTAAATCAATCGTACGTAGTGCTAGTGATGAAGTTCAACTTATATATGCACACGGTATAATTTTAGGATAGTGTTATCCACGCATTCATTTTTACTTTATGCACACATCTCAATTTTCAGCTGTCAGATCAAATAAATTGAAAAAGATAAAAAAGTTAACAAAGATGTAGAGTTAAAAATAGGTATGTGAATGACACTATTTTAGTTTAATGCTAGTAGGTTGAAGTGGAGTTTGGTGGTGATGGGGTTAAATTGGTAACTTAGCTATCAACTTCCCAATCGTGCATATCTTAGATTGGTAAAAACTTATTTTAATCAAATTGGCGAAGATTAATCAAAGTAATTAGTCATCTAACTAGGGTTTGCAAGTGCAAATTTGTTTATATATAAAATGAAATTCCCAAAATTAACCCAAGTTGATGAGATGCCAATCTGACAGGACGCCACTTGGTAGTTTCTTTTTATCCACGCAGACATTTACAGCTAATACAAGGACCACCATGCATATAATTATCACCTCCTACTTGATAATATATAGCTGAAAAAAATAATCTTTTGTAAGCCGATTCATGAATAATATGTACCAAGTGGCAGATCCGTCGCACTATTTTTTATGTAAGCTTTTGAGGGGTTTTATGTTATAATGTATTTTAATAATTTGAACAGTTTAATTTTTTAGTTTTTCTTCTAAAAAAAATTACTCAGATCTGAAAATGTATGACCGTTGTATTTAAGGGTTTAAGGTTTCTTTATAGAATCGTATTTGTCTATTTTCTTCACTACAAATTAATGTCTTAATGATTTTGGATTTGTCTAAGTTTTTGCAATTATGATCTATGAATGATGTTTCAAAAGATAAATAGTTCGAATTGTTAAAATACACTAAGAGTGAGCCACAAAAAACATGTGTCAAAAGTTGTGTAAAAAAAACGGTGTCATGCATTTGCCCCATATATATATAGGAAATCTTTAAGGAAATGGATCTCCATTTTTTTATAAAAATGGGGATTAGTTCTGGAGTCCACACTAGATTAAACTTTAACGATCCGAACCGTCTATTTTTCAAGTTGCACCTCATAGATCATCCTTGCAAAATATTAGCTAAATTGGAAATGTTTAAGACATCTAATTGGGTTTAAAGAAATTGATGAATACTTTGTTATATAAGAAACAATAAAATTTTATCTTGATAATTAAATTGGCAAATGGTTTCAGATTTAATTGAATTTGTGCAAGGATGATCTATGAATCAAAACTTACAAAATAAACGATTTGGATCATTAAAGTTCGATGGAATAAGCCCCACACTTAATTTCCATTTTTTGAAAAAAATGAGGATCCTCTTGCGTAAAGGGCTTATATATATATATATATAAGAAGTTATGAACATGGGCTAATGGTGGACATCTCAAAAAAAAAAAATGATAGAGAGTTGAGTGCGCTTGTTACAGCTTAGAAGTGACAATATCATGAAAATATTGTAAAGAAAAATCAAATTTAATGTACTCCCTTAAGTGGGAATTATCATAAAAGAGATAGTATAATCATTGTTCTAAAAATTTTCACCTAAAGCCGCATAATATCATTTGTCATAAAAGAGACATGTTACAACCATTGTTCTAAAAAATTTCACCTCGCATCTAGGCAGCGTTAAACGGCTAGTCATTGTCCGGATTAATCCTAAGCGTTGGAAAATTAAGAAAATGCGCCTAGACCTACCTAAGCACCATCACCTAGGTCGCAACTTTCATTTAGACTCAAAATATATAACTTTCATTTTGCATTTTATTTTTTAATAAATTGCAAGAGACTTGTTGAATACTTGGATGAACGCTCACTATATATTTGTTCTCCATGTTTCCAATATGATTTAATACTTTATAAACTATGAATCATTCAATTTTGCAATTTATGTATTTCAATATAATTATATCTTTTTTTTAAGTATAAATGGATATTAATTATATGTTATACAATAATTTGATTATAAAAATAAAATAAATAAATAAAAAAACCGCCTAACCTCTGCCTAGACACCTAAATGTTAGAGTTTTGTTTGCTACCCAACTAGAGCCTTTTAAAACCTTGGTTATAACAATTGTATTGCATGTCATAGTAGTTGATACATCTATACACGCGAGTGCCTTCTTAGAGATTCTGTTTCGGTATTCGTGGAGAGGGACAAATAATGTTCTTATATTGTTTGTTCATTTTGTGTAGGCAAAAAAAAAAAATTTGAATACTTTGAATATTAAATAAGAAATCTTAACGAAATATTTTTGATAAGGTTCATTTTTAACGTTAAGGATATTTTTTACTAAAAAAGTCACTTCTGGTACTATTCACTTATACCTTTATTTTGTTATTTTTATTAAAAACTAAAGTTTTTGAAAATTTTTCGTTAAAATTTTTTAATTAAATAATCCGTATGTGATCAAGAAACTGTCAATATAAGATCGAAAATTATTGCATCCCTCTTCATGAGCAGTGAAATGAAAACCTTGTATGAAACTGGTACTATAAAAACACCAACCGAGAGACCATGTTATCTGTGGCATTCGAAGACCCACATTTTGTGGTATTCGACCTACATGCTTCAAGACAACAACATTTTGTGAATATTTCGTTTTCTGAAAACAACATATTGGTCACGAGTTACGAAAGGGCTATGTCTAGTCGTTGTCACAGTGATGGAAATTTTTAGATAAATAATTATTTATTTATGCTTGGTAAGGTTCAATTTTGGTGGCTTATGGACGTGGTCCACTAAATTAATTGTTCGATTTAATAAGGAAGTTTGAGAGGACAGCACTTATCATACACTATACAAGTTCCACTAATCAAATAAATTGCTTTTCATTCAAAATAAGAAAAACTAATCAGCATGATTTGAAAACTTTAAATTTTAACGATAAAGATAAAAAAAAATAAATAAATAAATAGTACTGGAATTGACTTTTTAGTGTAAAAATATGATTTTTCGTTAAAGTGAACAGTACTGTAAGTTTTTTGTTAATCAAAATAATCTATAAGATTCATATAACTATTCATTTTAATTTTTGAGATTTAAGATCGATAAAAATTGTCCATGAGATTATCCAACGTTAATCATTTTGATCATTTAGTAAAAAAATTTCACTCAATTGAAAAACACCAATTCGAGCCTCATTTTAAAAGAGTTACTTTAATATTTCTCGAACTAAGAACATATTTCAAGAGTAAAATAGGCACAAAAATCAACGTCTCCATCCTAATAGGACAATAAACTACTAACACATCAAAATGAACATACCTTGTGAAGGATAAAAAGGAGGATGACTATGAATTGTAAACCAATGGTTTGAGATTTTATGTGAGATAAATTAGGGTGAAAGATATAGAGGAAGAGAGATGGGTGGGTTTTAAATGTTTGGTTTTTGTGAAAGATATAGGTCAGCCACCACCGCAAGGTTATAAGGATCGTTCTCTTCGTCAGACTAAGGTTTAAGTTTGAGTTTTGCTGTCAGTAATCTCTCTTAATTAGTTATCTGTAGTAAAATCCAAAAAAGAGCTAAGACCCCCGATAAGTTCTCAAACAAACTTGTGGTATACTCTGACCCTATGATGGTGTAGCCTCCCCTCCCCTGAACTTTTGATCACCAAAAAAATATATATATCAACACTAACAAATGATTGTTTTCCCTACACATACAAAATTTCTCTAGATGGAGAGGAGAAAGAGGATCCGATCTTGGGCTGGGTCACTATCATTTTAGTGGATTCTCATCCCACCCAAACCAACTTCCACTAAAAGAAGCCCAAAGACAAAATCTCAACGGTCATATTTTCAAGCTTTCAGATTCTTCGTCTTCGAACCCTATTGACCCTTGTGTCTTCAGTCCTCTCTCGCTCTCTCTCTCTCTCTCTCTCTCTCTCTCTCTCTCTCTCTCTTCCAGAGTAAAAGGCATCCGAAAGAAGTCAGCTGTAAAAGTCGACAATCATTCATGGGGTGCTTTCCAAAGTGCTTCTCTACTTGTAAGCGCCGAAAGCTCAAAAGTTCAGTCACTGTAACTCCCTTTAAGCACCATGTAAGCCCACAAAGGTTTTTTTTTTTTTTTTTTCCTGTGATTTTTACTGCCATTTCCATTTTGTTACTTTTGATTTTTACCCGTCGGAGATTAACTTGTCACAGAGCATTGAAGTTGCTGAAGAAGCTCTTCAAATCCAACCTGCTGAAGCTGAACCCACAAAGCTAGAAGAGCTTATAAAAGCCATTAAACACAGCAAAGAATCAGAGTAAGAAATCCATTGTCAAAGCTTGGATCTTGATTTTGTTTCGTTTTTCGGAGAATCCGCTTCGTTGGATTTACGGGTTTTGTGTTGTTTATAATTTATGTTTGTTCATTGATGTGTGTGATTAGAGAGAAGAGTGAAGAACAATCAAAGAATGGTGATATAAAGACAGTCACATTTGATTTGAATGTCGCGGCAAATGATGAAGAAACACCCACCAAGGAAGAACTCTCCAATGTATTGGTGGAAATCTGTGATGAGAAGGAGAATGAAGAGGAGACGAGAAAGGGGATCGAACCGAATTCGATTGTATCAAGTGTGGTATCACCATCATCTCATCCGTTGAATCATCGTTACGAAAAGTGCGAAAACAGTGAGGATGAAGATGATGATTGTGCTAACGCTGATGAGTTTGAGAGTAGTAAGCAAATCTTTGTTGAAGAAGAGTCTTCCGAGTCCTTGTTTTCGCTATCGATTGATTCTCGAAAACATGAAGTTTGTGATGATTCTGGAACAGAAGAGAAGGAGGTAAACAGTCCAATGCCAAAGCAGCAAAATGGAAGAAGAGATTACGGGAGGCAGAGTTTTCAGGGAGTGTTGACCCCCGTTGAAAATCTTGGTCAATGGAAGGAGGAGATCAAAGAAAAGTCAACTCCAACAGAAGCTCCAAAGCAGCAGCACAAAGAGAAGGAGAACATAAACATGGAGGTGGAGGTGGAGGTGGAGGAGGAGCAAGATTTGAAATTACCCTTTAGTCCGGAGCCTGCTTTGAAGCAGTCGAAACTCGGCACAAGGCCGAGGACAGAGTCGTCTTCTTGCATCGACACGAGCCTTTCGAGCTGGCTGGCTGAGTCTGAGACCACACCAATGTCAAATCCTAGTAGCAATAGTTCCGTGGGGAACATGTTTAATGCACCCGGAAGCCGTGAAGATAGGCCAATCCTGGGAGCTTGGACAGCTGAGGAGCTTAAGCAGCTGTCGGCTTCTTCTACTCCGAAAAAGGTCACGAAGCCCGAGTCCAGAGGAAATGCCGATCATAGGAACTGTTGGGAGCTACTGGAATCGGACTGGGCAGGCTCTTCTTGCAGAGGAATGGCCAAACCAGTATGGGGAAACAGACAGGTAAGAGATTGAATTGATGTTTCTGTTTATTCAAGCGATAAATTTCTAATCTGTTCTAAACTACGAGAAGGAGATCTGAACTTTGACGAGAAGGGGAATCGAACTTTTGACAAAATGCTGTTTGGTTGTGCAGGATCAGAAAGTGTCATGGAAGTCCACTCCATTTGAGGCAAACTTGGGAAGAACTCTGGACATGAAGTTTTGAAATTTGAAAACAAATGTTAGTGTATGTTTTGATTCACGTAGTTATGTTATTTTTCTAATTGTATCGTCACATAAATCTGTTGTATTATTATCGTACGTATAGTATTATTCAACAACAAATAATCAAATACAACATTCTTCATTTCCTTTCCCTGATTACTACGAAACCCCCACAGGACAATACAACATTTATTTGTTTCGCCGGTCCTCACCGTGCAAGCTTATCCAGCATCCCTGCTTCGAAATGGGAAATGAATTATTTTCTCCTTTGACGTATCCAGCTGGTTTTTCTACACGTCGTGAAAGAGTCTCCTTATCTGGTCGACAGTAGTAGGCATCAATGTGATCGGACATCTCTTATACTGTGTCAACAACGAGACATAAAAAGATAATCGGTTACATAAGATGCAAAATATTCACAAGACAGTTTTTTCTTCCCCTGATTGGGATATATGCAGAAATGTTGATGTACTCAACAGTATGCAAGATGCCGAGATCAACCTATACGCTTAGCTCCAAAGGAGATTTAATCTCTTCTTTTTTGCCATTAACCGTGATCAATTAAAAGTGGGAAGTCCGAGGATATGCACATTATAGACTTGCCAACAGATATGAGATGTGTGTTTATCTATTTATAAAGCTAACAGCACCTGGAGAGCCTCACCTGAGAAACATACTTGAAGATGCAGGCATAGCAGAAGACAAACCCGGAAACTGTAATTACAGATGGATTTGCACGCCTCTGTGAGCAGAGAGGACAAAGAGCTCTATCGGGTGGCAGTGGAATCCCCTCCTTGGCAACCTGTTTATAATGATAGATTAGACTTGATTATTTAAGCAACATGCCAAGACCTTGATCGATTGGAAGTGCCATTACAGTCTAAGAACATGATTACATCTGATTTCTTTGAACTTTACCTGCGGAGGTGGAGGTGGAGGAGGTGGAGGGTATATGGTTGGAGCTGACATTCTCTCTTCAGCAGATTGGTACCACCATTCCATCATCTATCAGTATAATTCAATACAAGTTAAGTTATGATGGCAATTCATGCTAGGAGAAAAAGAAAATGACAAAAAAGATAAAAATGAAAGGTCAGACGTCTGATTCAGCTCGAAATGAAAAGCGAAAAAATGGTTTTGAGGTATTGATACTTGTTGACATTAAAAGCAGGATCTTCAAAACTCATATATTCTTTATCCTGTTGTCACTTTGTTCATCTACATTCATGTTTAAAGTATCCACCTCAATCTCCTTTCTCTTTTTATCCTTTTCTCCTCCAGGACATGTCCCATTTCTGCTCAACCTCCGACTTTCTTACAGTTCTTAGCTATGGTTAGACTAGCTGTCTAACGTTAAAAAATATGTGATTATAAAAGATTACGAAAAGAAGTCATACTCAAATTCAAGATTATTTATGCTTGCTCCAGAAACATAAATACCATTGTGGAAGCTAGTAAGGTTAGCCACACTTACTTTAAAAAAGAAAACCGCTGCAATTAACCCAGTCTGTGCATAATCAAGCACGGTGTATGTACCGCTGAGCAATGCTCCTTGTAATGCCTGTAGGTAAATTGTCAGACAAAGAGAACCAGCTCAAGTCAGTACAAATATAACTCCTTCCTCATAATTTTTAAATAGTTTTATATAGATTCCTTTTTTACTCGTGGAGTATCACTAATCAAACCAAATTATATAGCAGACTACTTGCATATGCAAGGAAAATTACTATCTTATGTTTCAAATCAATATGACTAAGAATCAAACTAAACAGATGAAGTTATACCTTCAACCATGGAGGGCCACGAAGTCTCTCACGTTCACGGGTTCTTGTTTTTGAAATTCTAGAAGAAGTATCCATCTACCTTGACACCAAAAAACTGTAATTCAACTACTGAATTATATGTACAGAAAAAAGATGCCATGAGTCATGACCAGGTCTACTATCAAAAGTCCTTTTGTCACTCACATAAATATAACATTCACCTGATAAAAGTATAAAGAAACACAAAACCCCCAACTAAATGCACTAAAAATATAAAAAAGATAAATACAAGGGATCCAAAAGAAAACTTTGCCACACTATACCAGTTCTTGCCCTGTAGCTCGACAGACATGAATCCCAAGCGCATGTAATCCTAAGGAATAGAATCCAGTTGCATCCAACAAGTATAACATCTGATAAGCGAACGAAAATCCTGCATCATCAATTCTTGGTTAAAATGTATTATCTAACCAGAGGTACGGTGACAGTTAACACGGATAAAGGAGTTACGGTACTTCTCAACAGACATCACCATATAGATTCACCAAGAAGATGTAACATCACACATTGGAAACACTACACAGAACACTATACATCATGGGGACGGTAGATAAATATCTTCCATTACATTAAAGATTAATGATCACGTCAACACGACCCTTTGTATAAGAAAAAGTATGCAAGTAGTAATCTTCTGAATAATTATTTATATAATTACACAAATTAAGTTACTTGCTTCAGTTTCTACTATTGTTTTATGCATGGCACGTGTGTCCTCACAAATATACGCGAAAAAAGAAAAAATCAGATCCAGAAAAGTAAAATGGTCATTCTTTGCAAATATAGCCAAAGCTAGAAAGATGCACACACCTTCACTACTAGCATGCAGCAATGGGTAGCAAGCACCTATAAACTTCTGGATCTTTTTGGTCAAACGCGTCCTAACTGATACGACCATATCTGAAGTTCCCCGTGAAACAACAACATCTTCTCCTCTATCAATTATGTCAGCATCATCAAATCTTTCATCTACATGTCCCCATAAACTAGCTTGAAGTCTGGCTTCCCTTTCTCTATTGTAGATTGAATGCAGTTTTGACTTAAAGTAAGGCAACACAACCTGATACATATTGGTTCACAAATCATTACTCCTTCATATAGCAAGAGCTGAAAGAGAAGAAACCGACATAGCACTATGTTGAAAAAAAATTGGATGATTTCGGATTGATGAAGTTCGAAACGGAAACTTTTAAAATAATCTCACATGTTCCACCATCCTAAAACATTTCTTTCCTTTTGAGCGGTTTATCTATTGCCAATCAGAAAGAGTGTCATTGCTACAAACGATAAGCAACCTACATGTCTAAAAGTTATAACTTTTTACACCCATCAATCACCAATCACTCCAGCAAGAATAAAAATGTTCCTAAAACTATTTCATCAAACAATGGCGCGACCAAAAACGAAACGTTTCAATCAAATTGATAAACAGAATGAACAAGGAGCAGAGGAGAGACGGTACCAAAAACACAACCGAAAGAAGTCTCTGGCGCTTCTCTAAGCCAGAATGCTGAATTTCATCACCTGGGTTCAATCGAGCATCATCATTCCTCATAGCTTTTATCTTCACGGCCCTCCTTCTCAACCCGTACAACGATTCCGAAAACGACGCATCTGCAGCAGAAAACAAACAGGACCCAGAAAACAAAACCAAATTATTAAACAAATTAAGTAACAATAGAACAGAACAGCCATTGATCTAATCATGAAGAATCGGAATTCCGGAAACGTGCCTGTAGTTCGTAAGCTGTGAGTTTCCAGGACGAGCATGAGCAAGGAGAAGAACTCGTCCTCGTAGTCGAGAACCCTGTGGAGGAAGGGTCTTCGTAAAGCTAATACCTGTGGTTTTGTTGAATTAATTCGACATTAATTTAATTTGCAGAAGGTAAAAAGATCAAATTTTTGAAGGTTCCCAAGAAAAAATCAATCGAATTTCAGGGAAAGGAAATGAACTTACGCCGATGGAATAGGTGAGGGCGGCGCGGAGACTGGCGGGGAGCTGCTGAGCCGCCGCCATCTCGAAGAAGGTGGGGCGAGTCCCTTGGCCTCCCACCTGAAACAACATCTTCTTCCTTGTCTCTCCTTGGTGTTTTCTGAGCTTTAATTTGCTGGGATGTTGCTGCAGAGGAGGAGGAGGAACTGGAGTAAAACACTTTTGCTTTCGCTGTGGAAATTTGACAGTTTGGAAGGGACAAATTTCACCACCACATCCAACTACAAAAGCATGCCAACGCCACTCAATTAGTGCTATATGACGTTACTTTTACTTTACTACACACTTTTGGCTAATTTATGTCCTTTAATTTTTTTTTTTTTTTAATTTATTCAACTCAACAACCGAAAATTAAAAGTAACGTGTAAAAGATAAAAGAGGAATGTGAATATCACCAACTAGGAAAAAATTAAACCAAAAAATGGTAAGCCCAAACAAAAGATAATGTATCATCATTACTATACTGTCAATATGTTGTAGATACACTGTCACATCTCGGCTTGTTAGCCCTCAAGTACTTTCTCAAAAAGCATTTGATTGCTTGATAAAATGTTCATTATGTTTATAAGAAGTTTATTTTCAGTTGTCACCTATACTCTTTTCCCAAACCCCACTTTATCTCTTTGACACTCCGTATTGTCTCATTTTACCTATTTCTGTCAATTAACTTGAGAAACTCGTGAGTCATACAGATGTGGTATGAACAATGTAGTCTCTTCAACTACATTGGTTGTGTGACATGTGACATGTCATGTTAGTTGGACATGTGCGGTGAGCTTAACTGTTGAATTAAGATCTTAATCCAATCATAGATGGTCATTTGACTTTTTCGTTGTACTTTATCTCCGCCGTTTTATGAATTGAGATTGAACTGAACAGTGAGTGACCACAATTTCCTTTAAACTCTAGGGTCTAAGAGATCGGGACTCTAGTTACTACGCACACACATGATACTAATAACATAGTTAAGAAAAGAAAAACATGATTAACTATGAACAATATTAAATCTGAGAATCATAAGCATAAAAAGTAAACTCATCATTCTAGGTGGCGACATTTCTCATTTCAGAACCCATCCCTAGTCAAAGAATGCTAATCAAGAAACTCATAGACTACAGTTTTATTTTTTTGGTCACCCATGAACCAAAGTTTCAGCGACCAAAACTAGAACCTTCAAACTCCAAACATTTCTTGATTCCGGTCAGCTTGGTTCGCCCTACAGTATATACTCGTATGGTCCTTATCGAAGCTTACTTCGAGACAAATCCTAAGAATACTACTATTTTTATCCATTCCTGGCTCGTTTTGTGGGCGGAGCACCAGACTCGACGCCATCTGGATCCTCGGGACATTCAGGTTCTTGTGCCTCCCGACTTGCATCTTGTGTACCATCTTCTAAGGGGATGCTGATCACTGTTTTATCATGCTGATGTGTAGAGGTTTCTTGTTTATCCCCTCCAGTGGAAGGACACGCAATGTCTGATAGCGGAGTAGGGTGGTCATCCACGGTGGATGATCCGGACTTGACCCTGTTGTCTTCTATTTTTCTCTGTTGCTCAAACATCTTCTCAAGGTACTTCCCTTGTTGTTCAATTTTCAACTGCAGCTTTCTTTGGTTCTGCAAAATTTAACCATAACATCAGAACATGTGAAAACCCAATATCAACTCTCTTCTTCTCCCGCCCTGTGTGCTTATGTTTCTGTATCCACATCTCGACAGTAGTAGAGTCAATTAAGTACCCAGTTACCAACAAGCAAAGTTTGTCATAAATTCTAAACATAAAGTACAAAAGGCAATCCAAGTCTTCCAACTGCATACCTCAAGTTGTTCATGAAGCCGCTTCTGGAGTTCCACCTGCAACCGCAATGCTTCAGTAATACCCATGCTCCTGCAAGAGGTACACATAAGAACTTTCAGCCTGATTTCAACTCTAAGGACCATTTAAAAATGGCAAACTGTATCAACTAACAAGTAACTAAAACTGAATTTGGTCCCACAAGTAAACAGATCGCCTCATAACCATTTAACATTCAAAGTTCAATTGCTTAATGTATGAAACTTTTCTGGGGATGAAGAAAATACATGAAACCTGATAACAAAGCATATAAAACTAGAGAAGATGAAAGAGGAAGAAAACAAAAGAGAGTGCATATTCTTCAATATTTTGGGTGAACGAAAAGCACATACCCTTTCACGTCTAGAGGATTTGTTTCTTCCACTGGAGTTGAAACTTTCTCACATGGTACTGGCATAAAAATAAAATAGAATAATTCACTCACAATTCAAATGCTAAATTCTTTTAGAAATGGATGTCTACATACATAACACACACAGTGCATTTCTTTTTCCGAAAAGAGATAATTATAAAGAAATAAGACGTATATTTCATACCATAACACAAAGACATAGGATATGAGGGGAAGAAAAAAATATATTTGAAAGCAGTTTAACATTGCTAAGAGTTTGAATAAAAGTTAAACATGTAGCAGCATGGTTGTTCATCAATCAGGAACGAAAACATTTTTATATATGAAATCTGGTAAACAATAGGTATCAAAGATGTTTTCAAGCCAATCATCAGAGAAATAATAAAAAAGAAGGTAATGTTTACCTTCTGATGACTCCGGTTTGTATCTTGCTGTTCTATATTTCTGAAATTTGAATAAAAAAAAGAAAAAAAGTCCATCGAAATGAATAACACTTTGTTATAAGGAACTAATCGAGGATAGAAATAAATTCATATACCTGTAAATGGCTTTTTACATGATAGATTGTCAATCCTTCAACTTTCATGAGGTTTACAATACCCTTAGGAGTGGCTCCTGTTTGTTAGTTATTAGTCAATGAGAAAATAAGTCATTTCTGAACATATAGAAACGAAGAGCTATAACAGTATGGCAAGAGAACAAAATATGAAAGCAAGTGTTACCCACGTTCACTACCACCAAGGTGGTTGACAGCTTCCACAAAGGCCTCATGAAGTTCTTGAGTCCAACGCATTCTGGATTTCGTTGGAGGAGCACTGGACAATGGTTCAGGACTAGGACGAAAGTCTACAGCTTGCACCGACTGATGCTGTTGAATCTGGGGCTGATGTTGTTGAATCTGGAGCTGATATTGTTGCATCTGGGGAGGATGTTGTTGAATCTGGGGCTGCTGCACTTCGATATCAGAATATGGTTAATACATGTCAATTAAGGTCACAAATACTGTTGACTGGACAAAAAAATGTTCTCAATGCAGTCTCGAAAAATAGAAATACCACATATTATTCGCCAAAGAATAGAAGAGCCGTGAAATTATAAAACTTGGCTCTATTGGGAATATTGACTATAATTATCCAACAGAAACTTTAAAAGTATTAAAGACACACCTTCGGTTTAGGATCCATTCTATCAACATCAACCGGAAGCTCCCAATTTGGGTCCAGAGCGTCATCAAATGAAATTAATGGATCCCAATCAGACCAATTGGTCTTTCCAGCATGTTCCTCAGATGTTATGACACCGGCACTACTATCCACCAGGCCATTCTGGTCAGGGACACTTTCAGAGAAGTGAAGAAAATCCTGAAGTGAATCTGGGCACCAAGAAATATCTTTATTTTCTTCAGGGTAATTAATCAAAGCTGTCGGTTGCACTTCTAAATGGGGAGAATGGGAAGAACGGTGCAGTGACAATGACTTTCCGTCAACTGGTGATTTACAAATGAAAGGAGAGTTTTGGGAACGCTGTTCACAAGGGGGAACTGAAGAAATATGAATCTCATTGGGCCTAGAAGCTGATGGAAATAAGTTCCCAGGGGAAGAAGCCTGCAGTTGCATAGAGTATATACTCTTCTCCCCTTGTGATGAAACCTGAAAAGAATCCGGCAAATTGGAATATTTGTCGTCTAGGGGGGTATGGAGACGCGGAAATGATGAAGACATAGCTTTGGAAGCCCCAAATTCACTCATCTGGTTCGCATCTGATTTTTAAATAAATAGAGCAGGGTGCATGCTCGTTATATTAAGTGTGCCAACTAGTGTCTTCTTAGCCACTCCCGCTAGTGTCTTCTTCACAACTAGTGTCTTTATTCTTCATTGCCAACATTATAGGAACATCATGTGCACATCATGTGCACATAAGAAGAACTTCGAGCCCATTCAGCTTAATGTTCACATTCACTATCGTTCGATGAACTGACAGCTGGTATCTGTTAGAATAAAATAACAAAAAGAAGGATTCTGGTTAAAGTACACAACATATCTGAAAAAACTATCTTGCACAAACTTCATGCCTAAAAGTAAAACACATGAACTTATTATTTAAGTATTCGCCATTGCAAGAACATTAAACTTTCTAGTTTTTATCAACGTATTTCTATTTATAAAGCTAGAAAAATGGTCTGGTTATTATTCAAGGAAGTTTCATACAAAAGATAAAAACATTAGAAGGGAAGAAAAAATAATGCACATCTCAGAATTTCAGGGTTTAATCCAGAGCAAGATGAAAAAAAAAACCCAACTGAGATTAGGAAAAAGTAGGAAATTGGTTACAACCGAAGAAAAGAAAAACTAGGAACTTGCAACAAAGAGTAAAAGATAACCATCAACGAGGAATTAAGAGTACGCTCATGGAGCATCCAGAATACATATAGATTGTCAATAACCATTCTGAAATCTTCTACCTTGGCTTTCTTTCTTATCTATTAAGTATTAACGACTCTTATAATTTTTTTTTTGGCAATTAATCTGATGAGCCTAACACAATTTCTCAAATAAAGAAAATCCACCTAGCTACAGATTTCAATAACTTCATGAACTTTGCAGTATCACAAAAGTTGCTTATTATAATGTTTCGAACAAAAAAAACCAAAAGTTCTTGAAAGGAGAAGGCTGTAATTGAAGTACTAGTGTCAGGATACTAGGAATATTAGTACATCTTTCAACCAGATGAGTTGGCACTGAGGATCAACTCATAGTGATATAACAATGAGTGTCATATGTCACCACAGATGGAGCGTTGACACATTAACAACACAAATTCCAGCACAATAACACACATTAATAGCACTCGTTTCTCTGTGCATGACGGTGAACATTCTAGGGAAATAAATGGACTCAACAATGTGAACACCGTTGCAATTTTTTTACATAAGAAGCGCATTGAAAATTATAGGAAGCACAAAGTTAATTCGCCCGCCCACCCGCCTATATAAACGTTCTTATGCAGACACCATATGTGAGTATTTTCTTGTAGCAAACTGATGGGAGATAGATGCTTAGCCAAAAGTGGTATAAACAAAAGTCAAGCAGTTTCTAAAAAAAAACAAAAGTCAAGCCACAAAGGTTGAGCATCTGTAACCCATATTTCCTTTTTAATTACATATCAAATCATTAAAAGCAAAGCTAAGATTTTGTATGAGAGTTTGAAAAGCAAGCTGAAATTAACTTTTCCAGAAAGCTTTTGATATATTCAACCATCCAATCCAAATTCCAAACAATAAACTCCCACTTAGAATCGTAAACACATCACTAATCACAAATTAAATTATCAAATATATGATCAAAATTACTGACAACCCAGCAGATTATACAACAAACCGAAGATTAGCAGCACAATAATTTCAGATTATTTCAAAGAATATGAACACTGAAATGGAGATATCAAACTATACAGAAAATACTATCTATAAATTTAATTTGCATGTTTTTTTTTAAAAAAGAAGGAAACTTCAAAGGGGATTTACCAATCTTACCCAAGAGTGAGAAAAACTGAGAACTGAACCCCAAAGGCTGGAACTTCGAATCAAAAGCCCAAAGCTTTGAGGTTTCCGCTCCAGAAAAAAGCACCAAGGAAAAAGCACTTCTGTGAAAGATTCTGGTGGACACAAAGATGGCTGTGTTCTCTCCTTGACTTGGTCTCTCACAAGTCACAACACAAGTACAACTCTCTCTCTCTCTCTCTCTCTCTCCCTCCCTCCTCACAAGAAAGAGAGAAGTGTTTGCCTTGTTTTGTCTCTCCTTTCTTTTTGTGATGACTCGGAAAAACGATAGGCTGCCACCAGAAAATATTGATCTTAGATTATGGCCGTTGGATGCCCTAGAGGAGGTGACACTGTGTGACTGACACCGTGAGTTTTATTATTAATTTGTGCTTTTTTTTCGTGTTTTTGTTCGATTTTTGCTCATTTATCGGCTCTACTCTATAGGTGAGTTCAAAAAACCGACAACTGAACCGGACCGAGGCCGAAAAAAACCGAACCGCAAAAAAATCGAACCGAAATTGTCAAACCGAATCTGACCAGTTCGGTTTCGGTTTTTGAGCCTCGGAAACCGAACCGAACCGAATCGATATATATATATATATATAATTTTTTTGAATATTTATAAATAGTTTAGTCAAACAATCATAACAAAACAGAACCTGTTGCCAAGTTGGTTTCAGTGAAACTTTACAAGCTGGAGGCATGGGTTCGAACCCTTATGCCTCCAGGATTTGTGAGATTATTTTTAATTTTTTAATCTTTGTAACAAAACCCTTAACTGTGACGCCGCCGGTGTAAGTTGTTGTAAACTTGCAACCCTAACCCTCCTCCTCCTTATTTTTCATTCCGCCTGGCCTCTTCTCTCTAGACTCTCGTTCCCTCCCTTCCCTGCCTTCAGTTCTTCTTCTTCAGTTCAGAGTTCGTTCGTAGTCTCGTGCAGCCTGAGGCCCTGAGCCTCCTCTCTCTCTCTCGCTCTGTCTCTCAGGCAACTCGCGTCGTCAGTCTCTCTCTCTCATCTCGCCGTCAGATTTTTCTTGCCGTTTTCAAGTCTCGACAGTCGACAGCAAAAGGTTAGCCTCGTCTCTCTCTCTCTCGGTCTTCAAGACTTCAACTTCAATCACTCTCTGTCTCTCTCAAACTCTCTGTCTCTCTCAGTCTTGAATAGTTGAATCCCAGGCGACCACGAGTTCACGACCGGCGGACCTTTCTCACTCTCAAATTGTCTCAATCTCTCACACGGTCACACCTTGCCCTCGCCGCCAGCGCCAGTCTTTGATCTCGCCGTGAGCTTCTTCTTGCCGTGTCGACTTTGAGTCTCGAGACTGCAAAAGGTTGGTCTCATTATCATACTGACTCTCATATCTGGGCTTCTGCTTCTGCTTGACTGCTTCTGCTTACCGATTTTGGCCTTCTGGGCTTTTGCTTCTGCTTCTGCTTCTGCTTACCAAATTACCAGTCATTAAAATTGCATGCAGAATCAGAATTCAGAAATTGTAAATTTGTAATATTTGATTAATTATTCTTTGTTGTGAATCGTGAATTCGTGATTGAAGATTTTGATGGTTTTCTGGGATTTTGACTTTTGAGAACCTGTTGGTTTTGGTTATACTGTAATATTCGATTTCTGAATTCGTAATATTCGATTTTGAGAACCTGTTGGTTATACTGGGATTTTGAGAACCTGTTGGTTATTTCCTTGTTGGTTTTGAGAACCTTTCAGAAATTGTAATTTGTAATATTCGATTTCGATATGTTGGTTTTGAGAACCTTTAAGAAATTGTAATTGGTTTGGTTATACATGTTGAGAACCTGTTGCCAGTTCCAGTAGCCTGTTGGTTTTGAGAACCTGTTGCCAGTTGCCTGTTGGTTTTGAAAACTTTTGAGAACCTTTCAGAAATTGTAAATGTAATTGGTTATTTATACATGTTGATTTTGATTTGATAATTGATAAAGACTTTAACATCAGAATGAATGTTGTAAAACTGTGCTTGTTGTCAATATGGACAACAATTTGGGATAAACTAAGTCAGAATGAATTTGGGACAGCAATTTTAGTTGAATTACTTGAAGAATATATGTTTCTGTATTTGATATATGCTTGATTTCAACAAACTAAGTGGATTAATGTTTCTGTGGAGAGTGAGTGAGACTGACGACGCGAGTCCACTGCCCACTGGATTTTACATGTTTCTGTATTATATGTTTCTCAGTTTCTGTATTTGAATACATATAAGTTTTGGATTTTACAAAATGATGAAATTCCAAATTCCAAATGTAAACTATAAGTTTTGAATACATATAAGTTTTGTATTATATGTTTCTCAGTTTCTGTATTATATGTTTTCATATACTTTTTTTAAGCTACTTGGAGAAAGAAAGAAAGAAAGAAAAAAAGAAAGAAAGAAAGAAAGAAAAAAAGAAAAAAAAAAACCGAACCGGGCCGAAACCGAACCGAGAAAACCGAACCGAATACAAACCGAACCGAACCCAAACCGATAGAAAACCGAACTGAACCGAACCGAACCGAACCGAACAGTAATTTCGGTTCGATTTCCGGTTTTCGCAAAAAACTGAACCGAACGGAACCGAACCCACCCCTACTCTACTCTAATTCTTGAATAAAAACTTTAATTTAAGTTTTAATCCAGAAATAATTTTTTTGCTCCAAATAATTTAAATTTTAGTTCATAATTATTAAAAATTTTAATTTTGACTAATTTTTTTAAGGTAACTTTTTATAAAAAAAAAAAAATTATGTTCACTATCTAAACTTAATTTTATAGAGTTTTAATCTAAAAATATTTAGATTCCGATAAATATCGAAAAATCACGAAATCTGACACTTATTAATTACATAAAATTAATTAGTAAAGCATAATTACTAAACCATAACTTTTAGCTTTAGAAAATATTTTACGTGGGAATTAACGAAAATGTTCATTGGATGTGATTTTATCCTTTATTAAGCCCCAAAACTATTTCTCATTAATTTTTTTAAAGTTGAAAAAGAGAAAAAAAAAATTGAAAACTAATAGTGGGGCCTCCCAAAGAGATTTGTAGGTGTCCAAAATCTTGGAAATGTGCTAAATTAATTTTAGGAAACATGTGGTGAGAGTAAAATGACTATAACTTTGGCTTATAACAAATAATATAAATGTCACAGCTCGTCCCAAATTTTTATGATTTTACAAATTTTAAAAGCGTGATTTTACGAAAACACCCTAGAGGTAAAGGGTTTTTGGCTTTCGTTGATCAATGTATAGTAAGAAGTACGGAATTCTTTTAGCGTATTGCTGAAGTATTCGGCGATACGAGCTCGTAGGAGCAAGCAGAAGAGGATTTGAAATTTTGGTTAACGTTTTACGAAACAGTAAACTGAGAAGCATTTTTAGTTTAATTACTATTTATACTTTTTACTATATATATATTATAACCTTATTATTTTTTTAAGAGTTGTTAGAAATTTGGTAAAAGAAGAAGAAGAGGACTCGGGGAGGAAAAACAGAAGAAAAAAAAAAGATTGGGCGAGGTGCCCAATCGGGAAAGATGAGAGGAGAAAGTTCTAGCGAATCAAGAGAAGAGAGAAGAGGAGACTAACCAACCAGAGGAGAGAACAGGAGGGAAATGAGGGAGAAGGAGAAGGAGGGGAAGTCGGGTTCCTTTGACTCGCAACCCGTTTTCAACCTGATCGGCAAACACATCCCTTTTCGACGATTTTCTCCCATTTTTCCAACAAATTGCTTCCAGAAACCTCTTAAGAACTCTTCCACAACCTTCCATCTATCCATTCCATCTCAAATTTGGAGAGATTTGGCCTTGAAAATAGAGAAATTCGCAATGAGGGGTGCGGCAGCTTTGGCTTCGAATCACCCAATCCCGAAGCAATTTTTTTCAATTTCCACCACCCATAGCATCCTCTTAAGGCCTAGAACAAAGCTAAATCAATGGTTGGGATGACGGAGTTGTTTTGGGGTCGGATTGAACACACCCAAAACCTAGGGTTCTGCACGGTTTTGGTGAAATTGAGGTGCTTCCAAGCCAATTTGGCCTTGGCCACAGGTATAAAGTTTACTCTACTCACTAAGATCTTCATTTTTGTAAATTTTAGTAATTTTTTGAAATAGTTGGATTTTCAGACGAGCCGGGGCGGCCGACCGCAACTCGTGGCGGCACGTGGCCAGGGGGCTGTCAATGTTATTCTTAGGCTAAATGAATTGCCTTGATTTCAGTTTTGGTGATTGTGTAACATAGATTGATTGTTTGGATCTAAATTCTTTACGTTACGTTACTTGGTGAAAATGTGAATTGACGATCCGACCGTTGGATCGTCACCAAACTTTGATATGTTGTAATTCGTAATATTTGAGGATTATAAGAACTTACGCATCAGGAATCCAACTTATGGATCTTCCGAAATTGAAGTTGTAAGTTCATATAATAGAATGTTAACCATCACTTGGTTTTGGCAATTGACGGAGATCCGACCGTTGGATGGTAATGACATCTTAGGATGTTGTTCTAGAGTTATATTGTGAACCTCTGGAAGTTATGGATAAAAAATCTGAGTTGCAGATCTTTTGGATTGATGTACGTAGTGACGTGTTTTATATAAGTCATATTCTATCGATATGATTTCTGAGGCATGATTTGATAGTTGTTCTAGGCGCCGATCATCATGACGCCTTGATGTGTTGTGCTAGGGAGTTGTAGGGTGAACTCCAGGTGAGTGGGCTTTTGTTTTCCGTATATACCTATATAAATGAGATTTTTCCTAGAAAATCAATTTAAGTGAAAGTATGTTATAAAATGCCTTGCAAAGTATAGGCTTTTTATTTATGCATGAGTAGTTGCATAAAATTATGAATTGGTAAATATGTATAATTGTGATTCAGCGCTGTGGACGCCCAAGTAAGTATCAGGGAAGTTTAGATGCTAAGTTTGAGATGTGGAAGTTTGATGATGAATATGTTGAGATGTATCAATAGCTCATAAACCTGCACCCCGCTGTTAGTGCTCCCGTCCAGAGTTAGGCCATAGTCTTTCACGTGTTGTTCACCTCCCGCACCATATGCTCACCTTGGATTCAAGTTAAGTGTACAGGCTTGTCGTACAGACTACCACAGGTGGTTCCGACTCGTAGGTGACCCACATTTAATTGCACAGTCTTCACGTGATTGTAGCACTAGAGCATATTTATTTTACACTCAGGCTTGTCGTACAGACCACTAGAGGTGGCTTCGACTCATGTGCAGGATTTGATATGAATTGATATGATGTGAGATTAGTTATGAGCTATAGTTTCAGTTGTGTTGATCACACGGTTGACATGTTATTATTTATGATGAGCTATAATCAACCGTACAGGCCACTGAGGTGGATCCGGCTTATGTGATTTGATTTGAGATGCATCACCTGTTATTACCTTTCTCTCATATTCAGAGTACAAGCATGGCATACACTCAGTGGCATATTAATAGCATGACTTAAGATATGATTTATGATGAGTATATATGTATATATGCTATTTTTCTGGGAAATTATATAGGTTTTACGACGAGGGGTTAGAACCTTTGAAAAGAGAAAAGGTTTTGAAAAGATTTGTTTTTGCCCACTCACGCGTTTTGTTTTTCGCCCCTCCAGATTCTAGGTAGTAGAGCTTTGGTGGCCACGAGGAATCCAACGAAGTTCTGACAGAATTCACAAAAGTAGGATTCACCTTTGGGTGTTATATCTTAGTAATTGTCCTACTTGACTGCAACTAGACGTTCGTATTGCTTTGCATGTGTATTTATACACTTAGACTCGCACTAGCATCATTTCTTAGCTAGTATTGCTAGTGATTCGGTTTTTATTTATTCATAATTCTATTTATCTTCTTAGCTTCCGCATTGTGCACATGATTACGTCACTCTCACGTGACGGCCAGCACGCCCTCCTTAGGACGCGGTGTGTTAATAAAAGTTCTCAACATCAATTAGAGAACTACGGGTTATAAATCACAGTTTTTGTGAAAATTTGAAATTTTTAGTTTTAGGAAATATTTGCATCAGAGTTAAAGGAAAATATTGGAAGACTTTTGGACGTGATACCATTTATTAGATCCTGAAACTATTTTTTATTGATTTTTAAAGTTGACAATATGAGAATATCTTTAAATTTAGGTTTTAAATCGTTAATTTCAATTGTTTAAATATTAATTATAATAGATTTAGCATGGGAAAATATATTTTGAAGAACATTAATATGATAGTTTGTAGTTATGGAAAGAGAAATAAAAAAATAAAAAATAAAAAGAAAAAAAATTTGAAAAGCGACTTTATTTCAATACAATTGCGACTTTATGATCCGTATGAAATTAGCGACTTTATTTCAATACAATTGCTAGGTAGCTAGCGATCATACTTCTATATGATCACTAGCTCACTAGCAACTCCTTTCAAGGACGATAGGAATAAAAGTACCGATCATAACATTTTTACCCCTCCTTTTTTCTTTTTCTTTTTCCATTGAATTTCTTTTCATGAAACTATTTTTTATTGATTTTTAAAGTTGAAAATATGAGAATATCTTTAAATTTAGGTTTTAAATAGTTAATTTCAATTGTTTAAATATTAATTATAATAGATTTAGCATGGGAAAATATATTTTGAAGAACATAAATATGATTAGTTTGTAGTTATTGTAAGAGAAACAAAAAAAAAGAAAAAAATTTGAAAAGAGGGGGATCGGTATGAAAGTAGCGACGGCATTTCAGTACAATTGCTAGTTACCTAGCGGTTGTACTTCCATATGATCGCTAGATAACTAGCAACTTTCTTCAAGGACAATAGGAATAAAAGTACCGATCGTAACATTTTTACCCCTCCTTTTTTCTTTTTCTTTTTCTTTTTCCATTGAATATCTTTTCATGAAATTATTTTTTATTGATTTTTAAAGTTGAAAATAAGAGAATATCTTTAAATTTAGGTTTTAAATCGTTAATTTCAACTGTTTAAATATCAATTATATAGATTTAGCATGGGAAAATATATTTTGAGGAACATGAATATGATAGTTTGTAGTTATGGTAAGAGAAATAAAAAAAAATTGAAAAGAGGAGGATCCGTATGAAATTAGCGACTTTATTTCAATACAATTGCTAGGTAGCTAGCGATCATACTTCTATATGATCACTAGCTCACTAGCAACTCCTTTCAAGGACGATAGGAATAAAAGTACCGATCATAACATTTTTACCCCTCCTTTTTTATTTTTCTTTTTCCATTGAATTTCTTTTCATGAAACTATTTTTTATTGAATTTTAAAGTTGAAAATATGAGAATATCTTTAAATTTAGGTTTTAAATAGTTAATTTCAATTGTTTAAATATTAATTATAATAGATTTAGCATGGGAAAATATATTTTGAAGAACATAAATATGATTAGTTTGTAGTTATTGTAAGAGAAACAAAAAAAAAGAAAAAAATTTGAAAAGAGGGGGATCGGTATGAAATTAGCGACTGTATTTCAGTACAATTGCTAGTTACCTAGCGGTTGTACTTCCATATGATCGCTAGATAACTAGCAACTTTCTTCAAGGACAATAGGAATAAAAGTACCGATCGTAACATTTTTACTCCTCCTTTTTTCTTTTTCTTTTTCTTTTTCCATTGAATATCTTTTCATGAAATTATTTTTTATTGATTTTTAAAGTTGAAAATAAGAGAATATCTTTAAATTTAGGTTTTAAATCGTTAATTTCAACTGTTTAAATATCAATTATATAGATTTAGCATGGGAAAATATATTTTGAGGAACATGAATATGATAGTTTGTAGTTATGGTAAGAGAAATAAAAAAAAATTGAAAAGAGGAGGATCCGTATGAAATTAGCGACTTTATTTCAATACAATTGCTAGGTAGCTAGCGATCATACTTCTATATGATCACTAGCTCACTAGCAACTCCTTTCAAGGACGATAGGAATAAAAGTACCGATCATAACATTTTTACCCCTCCTTTTTTCTTTTTCTTTTTCCATTGAATTTCTTTTCATGAAACTATTTTTTATTGATTTTTAAAGTTGAAAATATGAGAATATCTTTAAATTTAGGTTTTAAATAGTTAATTTCAATTGTTTAAATATTAATTATAATAGATTTAGCATGGGAAAATATATTTTGAAAAACATAAATATGATTAGTTTGTAGTTATTGTAAGAGAAACAAAATAAAAGAAAAAAATTTGAAAAGAGGGGGATCGGTATGAAATTAGCGACTGTATTTCAGTACAATTGCTAGTTACCTAGCGGTTGTACTTCCATATGATCGCTAGATAACTAGCAACTTTCTTCAAGGACAATAGGAATAAAAGTACCGATCGTAACATTTTTACTCCTCCTTTTTTCTTTTTCTTTTTCTTTTTCCATTGAATATCTTTTCATGAAATTATTTTTTATTGATTTTTAAAGTTGAAAATAAGAGAATATCTTTAAATTTAGGTTTTAAATCGTTAATTTCAACTGTTTAAATATCAATTATATAGATTTAGCATGGGAAAATATATTTTGAGGAACATGAATATGATAGTTTGTAGTTATGGTAAGAGAAATAAAAAAAAATTGAAAAGAGGAGGATCCGTATGAAATTAGCGACTTTATTTCAATACAATTGCTAGGTAGCTAGCGATCATACTTCTATATGATCACAAGCTCACTAGCAACTCCTTTCAAGGACGATAGGAATAAAAGTACCGATCATAACATTTTTACCCCTCCTTTTTTATTTTTCTTTTTCCATTGAATTTCTTTTCATGAAACTATTTTTTATTGAATTTTAAAGTTGAAAATATGAGAATATCTTTAAATTTAGGTTTTAAATAGTTAATTTCAATTGTTTAAATATTAATTATAATAGATTTAGCATGGGAAAATATATTTTGAAGAACATAAATATGATTAGTTTGTAGTTATTGTAAGAGAAACAAAAAAAAAGAAAAAAATTTGAAAAGAGGGGGATCGGTATGAAATTAGCGACTGTATTTCAGTACAATTGCTAGTTACCTAGCGGTTGTACTTCCATATGATCGCTAGATAACTAGCAACTTTCTTCAAGGACAATAGGAATAAAAGTACCGATCGTAACATTTTTACTCCTCCTTTTTTCTTTTTCTTTTTCTTTTTCCATTGAATATCTTTTCATGAAATTATTTTTTATTGATTTTTAAAGTTGAAAATAAGAGAATATCTTTAAATTTAGGTTTTAAATCGTTAATTTCAACTGTTTAAATATCAATTATATAGATTTAGCATGGGAAAATATATTTTGAGGAACATGAATATGATAGTTTGTAGTTATGGTAAGAGAAATAAAAAAAAATTGAAAAGAGGAGGATCCGTATGAAATTAGCGACTTTATTTCAATACAATTGCTAGGTAGCTAGCGATCATACTTCTATATGATCACTAGCTCACTAGCAACTCCTTTCAAGGACGATAGGAATAAAAGTACCGATCATAACATTTTTACCCCTCCTTTTTTCTTTTTCTTTTTCCATTGAATTTCTTTTCATGAAACTATTTTTTATTGATTTTTAAAGTTGAAAATATGAGAATATCTTTAAATTTAGGTTTTAAATAGTTAATTTCAATTGTTTAAATATTAATTATAATAGATTTAGCATGGGAAAATATATTTTGAAAAACATAAATATGATTAGTTTGTAGTTATTGTAAGAGAAACAAAATAAAAGAAAAAAATTTGAAAAGAGGGGGATCGGTATGAAATTAGCGACTGTATTTCAGTACAATTGCTAGTTACCTAGCGGTTGTACTTCCATATGATCGCTAGATAACTAGCAACTTTCTTCAAGGACAATAGGAATAAAAGTACCGATCGTAACATTTTTACCCCTCCTTTTTTCTTTTTCTTTTTCTTTTTCCATTGAATATCTTTTCATGAAATTATTTTTTATTGATTTTTAAAGTTGAAAATAAGAGAATATCTTTAAATTTAGGTTTTAAATCGTTAATTTCAACTGTTTAAATAACAATTATATAGATTTAGCATGGGAAAATATATTTTGAGGAACATGAATATGATAGTTTGTAGTTATGGTAAGAGAAATAAAAAAAAATTGAAAAGAGGAGGATCCGTATGAAATTAGCGACTTTATTTCAATACAATTGCTAGGTAGCTAGCGATCATACTTCTATATGATCACTAGCTCACTAGCAACTCCTTTCAAGGACGATAGGAATAAAAGTACCGATCATAACATTTTTACCCCTCCTTTTTTCTTTTTCTTTTTCCATTGAATTTCTTTTCATGAAACTATTTTTTATTGATTTTTAAAGTTGAAAATATCAGAATATCTTTAAATTTAGGTTTTAAATAGTTAATTTCAATTGTTTAAATATTAATTATAATAGATTTAGCATGGGAAAATATATTTTGAAGAACATAAATATGATTAGTTTGTAGTTATTGTAAGAGAAACAAAAAAAAAGAAAAAAATTTGAAAAAGGGGGATCGGTATGAAAGTAGCGACTGTATTTCAGTACAATTGCTAGTTACCTAGCGGTTGTACTTCCATATGATCGCTAGATAACTAGCAACTTTCTTCAAGGACAATAGGAATAAAAGTACCGATCGTAACATTTTTACCCCTCCTTTTTTCTTTTTCTTTTTCTTTTTCCATTGAATATCTTTTCATGAAATTATTTTTTATTGATTTTTAAAGTTGAAAATAAGATAATATCTTTAAATTTAGGTTTTAAATCGTTAATTTCAACTGTTTAAATATCAATTATATAGATTTAGCATGGGAAAATATATTTTGAGGAACATGAATATGATAGTTTGTAGTTATGGTAAGAGAAATAAAAAAAAATTGAAAAGAGGAGGATCGGTCAGACATTAGCGACTTTATCCGGTCATAATTGCTAGTTAGTTAGCGATCATACTTCTATATGATCGCTAGCTTACTAGCAACTCTCTTCAAGAACGATAGGAATAAAAGTACCGATCATAACATTTTTACCCCTCCTTTTTTCTTTTTCTTTTTCCATTGAATTTCTTTTCATGAAACTATTTTTTATTGATTTTTAAAGTTGAAAATATGAGAATATCTTTAAATTTAGGTTTTAAATAGTTAATTTCAATTGTTTAAGTATTAATTATAATAGATTTAGCATGGGAAAATATATTTTGAAGAACATAAATATGATTAGTTTGTAGTTATTGTAAGAGAAACAAAAAAAAAGAAAAAAATTTGAAAAGAGGGGGATCGGTATGAAATTAGCGACTGTATTTCAGTACAATTGCTAGTTACCTAGCGGTTGTACTTCCATATGATCGCTAGATAACTAGCAACTTTCTTCAAGGACAATAGGAATAAAAGTACCGATCGTAACATTTTTACTCCTCCTTTTTTCTTTTTCTTTTTCTTTTTCCATTGAATATCTTTTCATGAAATTATTTTTTATTGATTTTTAAAGTTGAAAATAAGAGAATATCTTTAAATTTAGGTTTTAAATCGTTAATTTCAACTGTTTAAATATCAATTATATAGATTTAGCATGGGAAAATATATTTTGAGGAACATGAATATGATAGTTTGTAGTTATGGTAAGAGAAATAAAAAAAAATTGAAAAGAGGAGGATCCGTATGAAATTAGCGACTTTATTTCAATACAATTGCTAGGTAGCTAGCGATCATACTTCTATATGATCACTAGCTCACTAGCAACTCCTTTCAAGGACGATAGGAATAAAAGTACCGATCATAACATTTTTACCCCTCCTTTTTTCTTTTTCTTTTTCCATTGAATTTCTTTTCATGAAACTATTTTTTATTGATTTTTAAAGTTGAAAATATGAGAATATCTTTAAATTTAGGTTTTAAATAGTTAATTTCAATTGTTTAAATATTAATTATAATAGATTTAGCATGGGAAAATATATTTTGAAGAACATAAATATGATTAGTTTGTAGTTATTGTAAGAGAAACAAAAAAAAAAGAAAAAAATTTGAAAAGAGGGGGATCGGTATGAAATTAGCGACTGTATTTCAGTACAATTGCTAGTTACCTAGCGGTTGTACTTCCATATGATCGCTAGATAACTAGCAACTTTCTTCAAGGACAATAGGAATAAAAGTACCGATCGTAACATTTTTACCCCTCCTTTTTTCTTTTTCTTTTTCTTTTTCCATTGAATATCTTTTCATGAAATTATTTTTTATTGATTTTTAAAGTTGAAAATAAGAGAATATCTTTAAATTTAGGTTTTAAATCGTTAATTTCAACTGTTTAAATATCAATTATATAGATTTAGCATGGGAAAATATATTTTGAGGAACATGAATATGATAGTTTGTAGTTATGGTAAGAGAAATAAAAAAAAATTGAAAAGAGGAGGATCCGTATGAAATTAGCGACTTTATTTCAATACAACTGCTAGGTAGCTAGCGATCATACTTCTATATGATCACTAGCTCACTAGCAACTCCTTTCAAGGACGATAGGAATAAAAGTACCGATCATAACATTTTTACCCCTCCTTTTTTCTTTTTCTTTTTCCATTGAATTTCTTTTCATGAAACTATTTTTTATTGATTTTTAAAGTTGAAAATATGAGAATATCTTTAAATTTAGGTTTTAAATAGTTAATTTCAATTGTTTAAATATTAATTATAATAGATTTAGCATGGGAAAATATATTTTGAAGAACATAAATATGATTAGTTTGTAGTTATTGTAAGAGAAACAAACAAAAAAGAAAAAAATTTGAAAAGAGGGGGATCGGTATGAAATTAGCGACTGTATTTCAGTACAATTGCTAGTTACCTAGCGGTTGTACTTCCATATGATCGCTAGATAACTAGCAACTTTCTTCAAGGACAATAGGAATAAAAGTACCGATCGTAACATTTTTACCCCTCCTTTTTTCTTTTTCTTTTTCTTTTTCCATTGAATATCTTTTCATGAAATTATCTTTTATTGATTTTTAAAGTTGAAAATAAGAGAATATCTTTAAATTTAGGTTTTAAATCGTTAATTTCAACTGTTTAAATATCAATTATATAGATTTAGCATGGGAAAATATATTTTGAGGAACATGAATATGATAGTTTGTAGTTATGGTAAGAGAAATAAAAAAAAATTGAAAAGAGGAGGATCCGTATGAAATTAGCGACTTTATTTCAATACAATTGCTAGGTAGCTAGCGATCATACTTCTATATGATCACTAGCTCACTAGCAACTCCTTTCAAGGACGATAGGAATAAAAGTACCGATCTTAACATTTTTAGCCCTCCTTTTTTCTTTTTCTTTTTCCATTGAATTTCTTTTCATGAAACTATTTTTTATTGATTTTTAAAGTTGAAAATATGAGAATATCTTTAAATTTAGGTTTTAAATAGTTAATTTCAATTGTTTAAATATTAATTATAATAGATTTAGCATGGGAAAATATATTTTGAAGAACATAAATATGATTAGTTTGTAGTTATTGTAAGAGAAACAAAAAGAAAGAAAAAAATTTGAAAAGAGGGGGATCGGTATGAAATTAGCGACTGTATTTCAGTACAATTGCTAGTTACCTAGCGGTTGTACTTCCATATGATCGCTAGATAACTAGCAACTTTCTTCAAGGACAATAGGAATAAAAGTACCGATCGTAACATTTTTACCCCTCCTTTTTTCTTTTTCTTTTTCTTTTTCCATTGAATATCTTTTCATGAAATTATTTTTTATTGATTTTTAAAGTTGAAAATAAGAGAATATCTTTAAATTTAGGTTTTAAATCGTTAATTTCAACTATTTAAATATCAATTATATAGATTTAGCATGGGAAAATATATTTTGAGGAACATGAATATGATAGTTTGTAGTTATGGTAAGAGAAATAA